>NC_138229.1:3478321-3598321 GCF_964197995.2 Scardinius erythrophthalmus
GAGTATAGTTCCCCTAAACAGATTTTGTTCACCAAAAATTCTGTCATCACACAAATTTAGATATTTTTAATGAAACACAGTCTCTCCATTAAAGGGTAACTCTCACCAAAATGCAACCTAGGGTCTTTTTGTTAATCTACCCGAGTCAAACTTTCGTTTAAAAGCATAATTAGCTTGGAAACGCCACTTTTAAGTTTGACCGTATTTTCGTTTTAGGTTAAATGCCTTGTGAATGGCAGTGCTTGGGGCACGACATAAAAAAATCGCTATTTTTAAAACACTAAGAAGGCTCGACACAACATGAAACTGTGCTGGAAGTATCACCAGGGGCTCTACACATGACCTCCAGCATTGAGAACATTGTTTGTGTACACAGAGTTTACTAAAAAGAGAGGTTTTGTACGACTCACTGTCTTTCTGACAGTCAAAATTAGTCGATCTCCGAATGCAACGTAACAGGGAGGAGAGTAAAGATAGAAAGCTCCTAAAGCTTAGTTCCATATAAATTCACGGATAAATTCACGGATTCACGGCAAAAGGATCCTCATATAAGAAGCAATACTAAAATTCAGAGTCAGTTCATTCGCATTCGGAGATAGACTACTTTTGACTGTCAAAATGCCGGCAGACACAGTTACAGTGAGATGTTCAAAATCTTTCTTTTTAGTAAACTCTGTGTACACAAACAATGTTCTCAATGCTGGAGTTCATGTGTAGAGCCTCTGGTGATACTTCCAGCACAGTTTCATGTTGTGTCGAGCCTTCTTAGTGTTTTAAAAATAGCGATTTTTGATGCTATCATAGAAGTGCCCCAAGCACTCCCATTCACAAGGCAATTTGACCTAAAACGAAAATACGGTCAAACTTAAAAGTGGCGTTTCCATTCTAATTATGCTTTCACACGAAAGTTTGCCTCGGGTAGATTAACAAAAAGAGCCTAGGTTGCATTTTGGTGAGAGTTACCCTTTAAAAGTCAAAGCAAGCATGTTTGACCATATCTGAGTGCTCTGTGTGCCTTGATCAATCTTTATTTGTGAATAAAAGCCTAAATTAAATCTGTTAATAATAAAAAGACTAGGATTAAGCCGAAATTTCTTTGCCGATCTTTTTATGTACTTTCAGAAGCATCAGAGTTTTAGATGGATGGACAGAAATCTCTCAGGTTTCTCCATTTGTTGAACAAAGTTATGAGTAATTCATTCCAGAATTTTCATTTTTAAGGTGAACTATTGCTTTTACTCGGTTACAATTTGTGAACCCATTCCACCACAGATTTGCCAAGACGTGGAAAAAGTACACAGACAATAACAAGGTTTCCTAAAGAGCATTTCATCAAGATAACATTGCTCAACACAGCAACATGCTATTATGTGAAATTCATTTACTTTTGAGAGTTGGTCATAGAATAGTAATGAAGTGGAATGTATTCTCAATAAGGGGTGTGTGATTTTGGGTAATCAAACATTTATTAATGCATTGCAAAAAAACTTGATTGTCACTTTCAGTGTATAAATCCTTCAAAATACAGATTAATAGCGCCATCTATGAGTTTGATAGGGAAAAGCAACACACATTTGAGCAACAGGTGTTCAGCATCTGGGTAAATACCAGTTCATCAACTACACAGTCCGCAGCGCCACCTTACGTCAAAAACAGGAAGCGCATCATGATGATGACATCAGAAATCTGCTCAGGTGAGGCAGACTACTCTCTGAAAACTGACACAGCTCTTACACATTCATCAGAAACACATTTAATCATGATTAAATTTTTTTTGTTAAAGATGTAATGCACTAAAAATGCGTCAGCATTACGTTTAGTCGTAACAAGTAAAAGTGATGCTTACACTATAATACCTGAGCTACTTTTGGTAACACTTTGCAATTAAGGTTCATTAGTAAACATTAACTAAGAATGAACAATACTTCGTCAGCATTTATTAATCTTAGTTAATAATAATTATTATTATTATAACTAGGGCTGTCAAAATAACGCGTTAATTTCGATTTATTAATCTGAGAAAAAATAACAAGCAATCACAATTACCTTGGTGTTACGGCACACTGAAGCACTTTTGAATTTATTTCCTCAGCATATTAGGTCATATTGTTGATTGTTGTGGTCATTATTTGAATAGTGAAAATAATAATAGTTTTTTTTTTTTTACTTTAATGTCACTAATGCTGATTATTCATTGATTCATTTTAATTGAAATATTTAAAATACTTTCACAGCAAAAATTATGTATGCGATTCATTTAGATTAATTAATCACAGAGTATGTAATTAATTAGATTAGATTTTTTTAATCGATTGACAGCCCTAATTATAACATTTACTTATACATTATTCAAATCAAAGGTTGTATTTGTTAACATTAGTTAATGCACTGTGAACTAATATGAACATACAAGCTGTATTTTTATTAACTAACATTAACAAAGATTAATAAATACTGTAACAAATGTATTGCTCATTGTTAGTTCATGTTAGTTAATACATTACAATAAGGTTCATTAGTTAACATTAGTTAAAGTGTTACCCTACTTTTTAAGTATTTATTTATTCTATGTACATCTGCGAGCTCGCGAGTCACTTACGATGAATGAAAAAAGCCAGTTTCTTCCCCAACTGCAGCAACTTCCATTTTTATTACTGATATTTTGCACCAATTTTCCAGGAATGATTTTGTTCTCTTGAACACATCGGATGGAATTGGTGCTTTATATACGCAGATGTCTTATGCAATTATGCGCATCAGTTTAACTCAGGACGGAAGCGTAGCTAACGTGACGGTTCATTACCTGTATTCCAGAAGTGGTGAAATAGGGAATCTCAAACTTCACACTGATCGGTGGTTTTCCCTCTTTGTCCTCCGCCTCCACGCTGGGCAGCCCGAAATGAGCCCTCATCAGGTACTCCTTACCTCCCTGAGAGACACACACACACACACACACACACACACACACACACACACACACACACACACACACACACACACTCATGAGTTTCTGCAGTGCTGATGTTACTTTCACTCCTCAGCTAGTAGTAGTTATCATTAATGTATAGTAGCACAACAGACTGCATGCGTTTTCTTACAGGGAAAGACTTGATGGACCACACGATCTCACTGTTTTCTGGGACCCACTTAACGCTGCCCACTGTGGTCTTAAACTTGGGCGAGTCTGCGTCGGTCGGGACGGGAATATGAATCTCCACATTGTTGGCAGTGGATCGTCGTTTAAACTGAGATTTGGCCTAAGAGTAAAAGAGACGAAACATGAGGGTCAATTCAGATGTCGGCATAAAATCATGCGAAGTTCACATAGATGGATGTGTTCTCACTTTGATCATGTACTCGATTCTGCTGTGCGAATGCTTCTCAATTACAGACTCGATCCAGATCAACGGCTTCACCTGTTCACACAGAAGAAAAAATAATCAGTAAAAAAAAATCTGCAATTAATTAGTTTATTTCTTTTTTTTTATCGATTTGAACATTAACTAACAGATATTCTCAAACTTCCCCAGTTGACTGATTACATTAAGAATTGCAAAAATGTGTTTAAATATGCAAATGCTGCATTATCTATTTAAATGTGCACTAATTTGCATGGATTTGAACATTGGAAAAAGCCAGATTCAAAATCTTGAAAACATTTTGTACTTTTTATATTTAACAGTTTTTACAGAGGGGATTTTATCATTTCACAAATCCGAAAATGCTATCAGGGTGGGTAAAAAAAAAAAAAAAAAAACCATTTTATTTAGGAATAAAGTGTTGATATATGAACAAACAAACAATATATGAACAAACCTGTCAGAATATATAACTGTAAAGTTAAAAATGTAAAGTTTGGTGTATGTAAAGCTGCTAAAGTGGAGATTTCTGACTCATTTGGAACAAAAGCCTTTAAAGAAATGCATTGTAACTGAAATCTACAGATGCAAATAGATAAAGTGCAATAAAATACACACTTAAAGGGTCGTTTTGGATGTTTTTGTTCCACTAATATGAAACAACACACTATATAGAAGCAAAATCCCAAAGCTGAGATTGAATTTAGTAAGTATGAATGAGTTAAGGCTCTCACATGCGTGTTGAGGCGATAGGACATCAGCTCAAACTCTCCGTCCGGAGGAATGAAGGAGATGGTGCGATCGTTCTCAAATCGAGACAAACGCACACACTGATGAAACTTCACATCCTCCAACTCCACTGATTTACTCTTACCACCTGAATAAAAGAGGTATGATCGAACAAATGACTACAACACACACCTCAGCTGTAAAATCCACAGTAAAGCCCGGTTTCTGAAGCATGGCGTTATACTTTTTGGTGCTTTATAAATAAAAAACTGTTTTAAAATATGTATATATACCTACATTTATAAATTCTAAGCAAAAACAGCTGAATAATATAGATGTAATGTTACATTTTATTGAATTACACTAGCATATAAAAGGAAATACACATGGAATAAAAGCCACAAAATACCAGTTCTGATTTCTAGGGATGCACGATATATCGCCCACCATATCGGTATCGGCCGAAATATGTTCATTTATAATGTTATTGTTAACGGTCTGATTAGAAAATTTGGCCGATATATTAAAGCCGATAAATGATGGATTATTTCCTTCAGCTGAGACACTTCAGATGTGCACTGATGCTTTTGAATTGCTTGAAATATGATTGGAATCACTTCATAAAAGGAAAATACAGTGAAGTGCAACATGTGCTGTCATATCGGCTACATAATATTATAATGAGAACATTATAATTGTGTGCTTTTAATGGTGAGACTTTTGTTTTTGTAATCAGGCTCTCAAAAATTATATAAAAATTTGGATTTAGATTTATCAGCCAATATATCGATTATGGGCTCTCAGATATAAAGAATTATCGTAATCGGAATAAATGTTCATATCGGTGCATCCCTACTGATTTCATTAGCATCTGTATAGGGAAATGGACTCACGGCCAGTGTTCTCGAACAGAACCTTGTCGTTCAGACCCAAACGCAGCTCTGGCATCCCCGAGAGGAACACTCTCATCTTGATGGAGCCGACGATCTCACTGCGAAGGACGTTACCATTCGCGCTGACCTGGAGGAAGATCAGCACCCGTGAGTCAGATGTGTCAAACACTTAACTGGTGTGTCGTCGTTTCCAACAAAATCCACGTTCGCTTGAAGTTGGAAATTTTCTGGAAAAGTTCATTCTGACTGTCTTTTGAAAATCATATTTCATGTGTTACAAAAACAGCATTCTTCCACCTTAGAAACATTGCTAAGCTACGTAACATGCTATCAGTTTCTGATGCAGAAAAGTTAGTTAATGCATTCATGACCTCGAGACTAGATTACTGTAATGCTTTATTAGCTGGTAGTCCTGCATCCTCAATAAACAAGCTACAGTTAGTCCAAAATGCCGCCGCTAGAGTTCTTACTAGATCAAGAAAATATGATCATATAAAATTGATTTTAATATCACTACATTGGTTACCTATAAAGTCCCGTATTAATTACAAGGTATTGCTACTGACTTATAAAGCCCTAAACGGCTTAGCTCCAGTCTATTTAACAGATCTTCTATCGCCCTATAATCCATCGCGCTCTTTAAGGTCACTAAATTCGAGGCTTTTGGTCATACCTAGGATATCTAGGTCCACCAAAGGAGGGAGAGCATTTTCACATTTAGCACCAAAACTCTGGAATAGTCTTCCGGATACTGTTCGTTGCTCAGACTCGCTCTCCCAGTTTAAAACTAGATTAAAGGGTCATGAAACCCTAAACCAATTTTTCTGAGATTTTAACAGAGGTAGGTGTGTTGAACACCATAGAAGACAATGTTATAATCTGTAAAATTGAATAATAGGATATAAATGGTTAAATTTGAGTTTGTATCGGCTATTTTCGTCTTCCGGGTTTGAAATCTTCATCGAGTCCACGTCACAGGATGTGACGTTTTTCTGTACGGATCGTCCGTTGATGACTCATCGTTCTCTCATAATTATTAATGAGGCTGAGCCTTCATATCCAATGAGAAGACACTTCACTGAATTAATCACGATACCACGTGGATCTTTCCAAAGACAGACATGTCAAACTGTGATATCGCGTAGTAGATGAGAGAGGCAATGATGGGACGCGCGTTTGTTTTCATGGTGCAAAAGTTCCAGTGCATCTTTCCCCGCGATGCTGCCAGGGCTGGACTCTGACTGCGGGCGGTTGGTTGGCCATCAACCACGGGCACATCTAAACTATATGTGTGTAGCAACCATTTAACTGGAGAATGGTGGACTTCAGCCTTGTACACCAATGCAGGTTTCGTCTTGCTAGTGATGCGGTCCCTAGGACTTTTCTATCGCTTCAGAGGTGTGTGTGTGTGTGTGTGTGTGTGTGTGTGTGTTTGTGTCTAAATGTAACCCTGACCGTTTTTACTTGTCTTTTGTTAAATAATCACTCGTTATTAAAATGTAGATATTTCGATAATACATCAACGCATGCTTAGTTTGTGCAAATTTATGTCACATTCATTGTCCATCTTTAGTGGGTTTAGGGGGCGCGTAGTCTAGGCTATTTACGGAACGTTATTATTTTCAAATATATGCATTTATAGTGTTAGTGTATATAAACAAATATATATTTTATAATGGCCGATATGCATGTACATGTATATGTTTTAAATAGAATGATTACTGTAGTAGGCTAATATGTGTAGCAGGGCATTCAGTTACTTTTTAAGGACAAAAATAAGGTGTCAGTGTATTTCATTAGACTTTAACTTTGCCAGCTATAAAAAATCTAGCATTTCCTCACGTTTTACCACTGACAGTGACGGTCGATATGCATTGGCCACTGGCTTTGACCACACCAACTCCCCCTCCCTTCTTCTCACAGCCACCACGCCCATTTAAGTAGCATTTTTCAAAAAGATTTTGAGCTAGACTTGAGCTGAAAGAGGGGGATTTCATGACCCTTTAAAGACGCATCTCTTCAGCCAGGCATTCACATAATATTTTTAATCTTACAGTTAAATCCAACCTCTAGTTCATAAACGCCAGAGGAGAACTGGCCCCCGACTGAGCCCGGGTTCTCCCAAGGTTTTTTTTTCTCCATTAGGTCACCTGATGGAGTTTTTCGGTTCCTTGCCACTGTTGCCTTTGGCTTGCTTAGTTGGGGATATTTTGGGGATATTTAATTTTAATTTTATCAATCAATAAATTCCATCAGAAACAAACCTTGTTGTATTATTTTAATTTAATACTGTGAAGCTGCTTTGATACAATCTGTATTGTGAAAAGCGCTATACAAATACACTTGACTTGACTTGACTGGTAAACACCTTCGAACTACGTAATAGGACACACTCTCTCAATTATCTTGCTTTCATAACTGCTAAAATTGTAACATTGGATTAATCGCCCAGCCCTATCAGTTAAAGCGCAATGTCAGAACGTAGGCTCACTATCACTAGAGCCTGCGTTCTGATGTACAACCCAGAAGCGCTGAACATAGTGTACACACAGAAGAAAATGAATAGTTGAATAATATCGTAATTTTTGTTATTTTTGCGCACTAAAAGTATTCTCATCGCTTGATAAACTTAAGGTTGAGCTACTGTTGTCACTTTGACTATTTTAACAATGTCTTTACTCACTTTCTGGGATGGCAGATATCGATTACCTAGCAGCCTATGGAGGAGTGAGACAGCTCTCAGATTTAATCAAAAATATCTTAATTTGTGTTTGGAAGATGAACGAAAGTCTTACAGGGTTGGAACAACATGAGGGAGAGTAATTACTGACAGAGCTTTCCTTTTTGGGTGAACAAACCCTTTAAGTTCTTCCTTTAAACATGTTATTGTGATCCAGCTAAAAAGTGTTAAACCCTTTATAAAAACAGCAGGTTCATTAACTGAAGCACAGTGACATGAACATTACTGCATCCTGTTTGTTATGATGGATTCCTGTGTTTATTTTGAGCATGTCTAGAGAGAAACATCTCTAGAAAGAAACAAGGTGTTTCTAAAAACATACCAGGAGGTTGACAGACTCGATGACGTCCAGGAAAACCTCGTTCTTCCTGTACTTGATGCCCTCGGACCTCCAGGAGACGGCGTTGGTTACAGTCGCAGGGGGTCGTGGAGCTCCTGTGTCCAACTTGTGACCTTCCTGCGTGATGTATCTGTGTATCGACACACACAATGACACGGGCAAAATGAACACACGGCTGGAAATTTATAATTGAATTTATAATTAAACTGCAAAAATATATGAGTGAGTGATCTCCGCTGGATCAGAGAAAGGCCTGGAATTATGTCAGTATTGAGACACATATTACAGTATCTCACTTGAAGCACAACTTTTAAAAATTTTATGCTTTTTCAGATTTCCAGATGTAATAGAGCTGTTTGTGAATGCAAATGTAAGATGTAAAACTTCCAGAGATCAAAGTGCAGATTATTGTCTCCCAAAAGAAAGAATCGATTCTGAACTGCCTGAAACGAGTCGTCAGTAACTTTAATTTTCTGCTGAACCTGCGTAGGTTTGTAACAAATTAGCATAATGGCAGCCTTTGATCTTCATTGGCTGCCGGTGAACAGCGTCTCTTAGCCCCGCCCTCAAACACTGTAGCTGTATTTGAGAATGGAAGAGTTTGGTTTGTGTCGTTCATGTCAAAAAGACGCTGTTTTCTGCTGACAAAACAAATCCACTTTGGTGGATATTTCTAAATATGCTAAAGAGCATTTAGTTTCCGACCAATCACAACAGACTGAGCCGTCTGACCAATCAGAGCAGAGTAGACCAATCATAACAGACTGGGCCATCTGACCAATCAAAGCAGAGTAGACCAATCACCAATCACAACAGACTGGGCCATCTGACCAATCAGAGCAGAGTAGACCAATCACAACAGACTGGGCCGTCTGACCAATCAGAGCAGAGTAGACCAATCACCAATCACAACAGACTGGGCCGTCTGACCAATCAGAGCAGAGTAGACCAATCACAACAGACTGGGCCGTCTGACCAATCAGAGCAGAGTAGACCAATCACAGCAGACTGGGCCATCTGACCAATCAGAGCAGAGTAGACCAATCACAGCAGACTGGGCCATCTGACCAATCAGAGCAGAGTAGACCAATCACAGCAGACTGGGCCATCTGACCAATCAGAGCAGAGTAGACCAATCACAACAGACTGGGCCGTCTGACCAATCAGAGCAGAGTAGACCAATCACAGCAGTCTGGGCCGTCTGACCAATCAGAGCAGAGCAGCTCTCGGAAAGGCGGATTTTAGAAAGACCAAATCCTTAATTGAACCTTTTCAGACACTGTGATAAAAGAGCTGATGGAACAAATAAAGTTTTTTTTTTTTTTCTTTGATGCATGTAAACCTGTTGTAGGAGACTACAAAACAAAATTAGGAACTATTCAAATAGAATAATAGGGGCACAATAATGATTAAAAAAGACTTGAGGGCGAGTATATGATGACAGAACTGTTAGTTTTGAGTTGTTATTCCTTTAACCCTTTAGAATCGGCTGTGTCGTCGCCGACACACACCAGCAAGCTGTATTCATTTTACCGTAACTCTTAAACCATTTGCACTATCAAATAGAGCTGCACGATTCTGGCTAAAATGAGAATCACGATTTTTTTGCTTGGAATAAAGATCACGATTCTCTCACAATTCTGAAAAGCTTTATTATTTTAAAGATCTACAAATCCTGAATATTAGGTTACCAAACAAGATAAGAAATAATACTCTTGCTTCAGTCAAATTTAAATAAATGCAGTAAACAAAAATAATGTAATATTTAAATAAATAAATAAAAAATGACAATTAAACATTGACGACATTCATTGTGTTGAATAGCGTTGCTTTTATAGACCTTTGTTTCGTGTGGCTGCTGGTGTTTTGTGATTGAGCAGTTTTGTTTTTAACCGTAAGATAAGTTTTTAATTGAGATGAGTTTTATAATAACTTTGGCAAGGAAACGCGAAAGAGGAATCTAGGGCTGTGACGGTATGGGATTTTTTCTTACCGCGGTGAAGAAGCAACAAATATCGCGGTTTGGCGGTTAACCGACCACCCCCCCCCCCAAAAAAAAATCACCCGCGGCCGCATCACACACTGTAGACGCGATCAAGACCGCATGTAGCTTAATGACAATGGAAATGAATAATCATAAAGCATTATTCTTTATTAAAAAAATAAACAAATTAACATTTATATTAAATTGTAAATATTAATAATTAACTATTAATTAGGTAGTCTTAAGGCCGGCAACACACTGGCTGTGTGGTGTGAGTGTGGCGTTTCTGTTGCGTGTCTTTTTCTATGTCTTTGCACACCAGAAACAGCTGACATATACGCCTCATTGGTGATATATTCGACATATGGGGAGAGAGTTGTGGAAGGCCTAGGCTACTTAATGTTATAAATATATAGCAGCAAAGACAGCGTCGGCACTCGGCAGTATTGACGGCAAAATAGGCTACAGTATATTTCGTTCTGTATTGACAGGTGCAATATTTGAAAATCGATATTTTTTTTAAATTACATTTATATCTACATTTATGTCAAAACCTTAACTTTCAAACATCAAAATGTAATTTATTAATATTTATTCATGTCAAAATGACATACAAACATCTTTTCCTATTATATTTTGCCAGGAAACGCTTCCAACAGGCTTGCGTGTCGCGTGAAAAATAGGCGTTGGTTCTATTTCTGGCATGCACGCGTTTTCAGCGCGGCTCGTGCCGCAACTGAGAAGCGCGTCTCACGCTCTCAAGCTCTAACCTGTTAACATGGGAGCCGAAATAAAAACGGACACGCCACGCAGCAGTGTGTCGCTGACCTAAGGTAGGTGTTCTGCACTTAAGTCCTGCAAACGCCACAGGATGGTTAATTTTTCTAAGATGTGGTCTAGTTATTGGTTAGTGGTATTTCCTCACGAGACGAATACTTTTGTGCGCCTTGTCCAAATTCACCGGCTTCCCCTTAATTGTCACCTGCCTCAAAGGCGACACAGTATTTGGCTTAGACACTAGATTCATGGCTATTTTTTGAATCATTCGGCTAGCGCCGTCAACTGTTATTTCCTATACCATATAAGAGAGATCGCTACTTGCAATTACAATCTAACTCCAACTGTTTACGTTATGCTTGTCTTTTATTCCTGTGTTTGTTTGTATTTAATTGAACATTATCTGTAAACATCACTAAACTTAGCAGTTATTTAATAATAATCAGACACACACAAAAAAAAAATCCCCCATATAGGCTATGTTTAACGGACTGTCCCTCGACTCCCTCCCTTGCACAGGAAGCGTTTTTTTTTCTCCAGAAGCCCTTGAACATGGGACTCGCAGAATACAGTAAATTATAAGCAAAATATTAATGTGTTTATAGTTCATATCACACACCATATGCACTCCTGTAACTTTCAGCAAAAAAAAAAAAAAAAAAAAAAAACGTGCGGTGATGACCTCACACCGCGGTAGGCATCTCATCAACGCGATATTGCGGTGATGCGGTTATCGTCACAGCCCTAGAGGAATCAATTCTGCATTCGAGCGCTATCTGACACGCGCCCCTCTCTCTCTCTCTCTGTGTGTGTGTGTGTGGCTGTGCGCTCAGATAACGCACGAGTCCCGGTTTTCAGCTCTTCTTCCGCGATTAAAATTGTTTGAATGTGTAAACTGTCAAGACAATACACATCCAAATTATGAACTTTCACTCTATGATGGTTAAATTTAGCAGTTAATACGCGAATCACATGCGTGCTGAACCGAATCTAGCGCGATCCGTTCCGCCCCTAGCGCGTTATCTCGTTGAATATCATTGGCAGAATCGCAGGATTAAGTTTGCGTGGGGGGTTGAAAAACCAAACCAAACCAAACCGAACCAAACCTCTACTATCAAAACCAATCAAATTGCCCCTAACAGTAGACAACATGTGCTTTTCGGCAATATATGACTTATTACGGTAATTTCATGCTTTCTGTCAGCAAATGACAGCAGCTTTCTGGCAGAGCGGGGTCAGAAGGATTTGAACAGAGAGATACGAAGCGCGGAAGGTTAGAGTGTTTTGGATTGCATAAAATAATTAAAGAAACGAACAAATACATGGCGAAAGAAGTGGTAGACAGCAGAAGAGGGGATTGGGATGATTTTTAATGAAACTTGGAAGGCGGATGGCGTTACTCTTTCACGTATCCAAGCATGTGGTGTGTGCATGTGTATGTGTGCGTGCCTATGAATGCGTGCAGTTGTATGTGTGCGTGTTTAAAAAAAAAAAAAAAGTGTCCTAAATGAAAACTGTGCAACCCAATGTAAAAAAAAAACTTGTATATATTATGTATTATAGTTCATTTTTCCACTAAAAAGTGTTTTTCTTTCATTTGTGATTTTTCTGTTTTTTTTTTCTAAATAAAAATCAGTCAATTTATTCTAGTTTTTTTTATTTTTGTCTATTTAAATTCTATTTACAAACTCACCACACACACAATAAAGGTCAACAACTGTAATTTGTTGAAAGCTAATCTTTTTCTGAAAAAGATGACACCTTGCACATGAAGATAGCACATCGTTTTAGAATTTTACAGTCAAAAAATCTAAATATGTGAAAAACACTGATTTTAGCTTCAGGTTCTAAAGGGTTAATGGCTCATAACAGAAAATCAAACACGAACTCACTCTTGAAGGATCTTGCTGTCTGTAGTTTGAGGATATCCAAAGTCCATGAGTTCGTCCAGCAGCTCGTAGATGATGACAAAGTTATCTCTGATACTCTCCTCCTCCAGCTCCTTAAAATACTCAGAGAAAACCTGAAAAACAGACACATCGAACACCAGTGAGAATAAAGCAAGTGATCGTGAAATGTAGTATGCAATGATAAAACCATATATTAATGAAGCTGATTTTGAGATTGCTATCAGTGTCGACTGATTAACAGAGGTGTTAGCACCCCCTTGTGTTAATTCCACTTTATTGGCCCTAATAATTATGGTCCACTAAGGTGAGAAATCACTTTATGCCCAAAAAAAAGAAATGTACAATTCACATGTAACGTACCTGAACAATTTTGTAGAGGAAGGAGAAAACCAGGGAGACGCAAGCATTCTTTTTGGATGTTGCAACAACTGTTTGTAAGCAGGTTAAGAGACAAAACATGACTAAAAGAGACAATTAAACAATAAAATGATTCATTAAATAGAAAAAAAGTTTGATGAGACAAACTTTAAGTTGGCTTGAGAAAGCCGGACCAGAGAGTTGGAAGAAGTTTGAAGTAGTTTAAGTTTAAAGTTAGTTTAAAGTTTGATTGATAGATTAGTTAGAAAGAATAGTTGGCAAGAAAGAAAGATTAGTTAGAAAGAAAGAGAAAGAAAGAGAGATTAGTTAGAAAGAAAGAGAAAAACAGAAAGATAGATTAGTTAGAAAAAAGATCAGTTAAAAAGAAAGATTAGCTAGAAAGATAGATTAGTTAGAAAGAAAAAAGAATATTTAGAAAGAAAGATTAGTGAGAAAGAAAGATTAGTTAGAAAGAAAGATTAGTTAGAAAGAAAGAGAAAGAAATAGAGATTAGTTAGAAAGAAAGAAAGATTAGTTAGAAAGAAAGAGAAAAACAGAAAGATAGATTAGTTAGAAAGAAAAAAGAATATTTAGAAAGAAAGATTAGTGAGAAAGAAAGATTAGTGAGAAAGAAAGATTAGTTAGAAAGAAAGATTAGAAATAAATAAATATTAGTTAGAAAGAACGATTAGTGAGAAAGAAAGATTAGTTAGAAAGAAAGAAAGATCAGTTACAAAGAAAAACAATAGTTTGAAAGAAAGAAAGAAAGAAAGAAAGAAAGAAAGAAAGAAAGAAAAGATTAGTTAAAAACAAAGAAATATTAGTTAGAAAGAAAGATTAGTTAGAAAGAAAGAAAGAAAGAAAGAAAGAAAGATTAGTTAGAAAGATAGATTAGTTAGAAAGAAAGATTAGTTAGTCAGAAAGAAAGATTAGTTAGAAAGAATGAAAGATTAGTTAGAAAGAAAGAAAGATTAGTCAGAAAGATAGATTAGTTAGAAAGAAAGATTAGTTAGTCAGAAAGAAAGATTAGTTAGAAAGAATAAAGAGATAAGTTAGAAAGAAAGAAAGATTAGTTAGAAAGAGATTAGTTAGAAAGAAAGATAGATAAGTTAGTCAGAAAGAAAGATTAGTTAGAAAGATAGATTAGTTAGAAAGAAAGAAAGATTAGTTAGAAAGAAAGATTAGTTAGAAAGATAGATTAGTTAGAAAGAAAGATAGATTAGTTTGTCAGAAAGAAAGAATAGTTAGAAAGAAAGATTAGTTAGAAAGAAAGATTAGTTAGAAAGAAAGAAAGATTAGTCAGAAAGATAAATTAGTTAGAAAGAAAGATTAGTTAGAAAGAAAGAAAGATTAGTTAGAAAGAAAGATTAGTTAGAAAGAAATATAGATTAGTTAGTCAGAAAGAAAGATTAGTTAGAAAGAAAGAAAGATTAGTTAGAAAGAAAGAAAGATTAGTTAGAAAGAAAGATTAGTTAGAAAGAAATATAGATTAGTTAGTCAGAAAGAAAGATTAGTTAGAAAGAAAGAAAGATTAGTGAGAAAGAAAGATTAGTTAGAAAGAAATATAGATTAGTTAGTCAGAAAGAAAGATTAGTTAGAAAGAAAGAAAGATTAGTTAGAAAGAAAGAAAGATTAGTTAGAAAGATAGATTAGTTAGAAGCAGGTAAAGAGACAAAACATGACTAAAAGAGACAATTAAACAATAAAATGATCCATTAATCTTATAACAGTTTTGTAATTTGAACATTGTGGCTCATCTAGTGATACAGATCTAAAAGCTGGAACTATCCGTGTCATAATTATAAGTTAATAGGGCAGCTTAATTAATGCAAAAATCTTAAATAATTTCTTTGGTAAATATTGAGATAATAAATACTGCAATATTCCATAAAAAAATAAGAATTGTTAATTTTGATATCCAATTTCATAAAACATTACACTTGACTTAGTAGCAAATGCCAGTGAAACCTTATGAAGCAATGCAACTCATATAATCAAATACATATACAATGGTAGAATATAAAACTACTGACAAATCATTGACTAAAAAATGAAATAATAATAGAAGTTTATGGTGAAATATGCATACAGATATATTATTATAAGAGCACAAGAAGACCGAGTACATAATTTCACACGCAATGTTTCATGTTTTACTTTTAACAGTCTACTTTTACACTCTATTACATATAACAAGCTGCAAACATTAGCGGTGTGGAAGGATACGGTACAGGTTGTTGTGTTTAATCCACATGAAACGAACTCCACCGTGAGCCAGGATGGGTGACAGCGTGCCCTCCTCTTCTTTATCCATCAGCAGGCTCATAAAATGCTCAATCTCGGACATGTCCACATCACCGCGGTAATTACGGCAGATCAGGACCTGAACACACACACACACAGACACGATGACTCTTACTGCACAGCTATTCAAATTCACTGACTGCCACCACAGAGTCATTACCATATTTGCTGATTTTCTTCTACTGAGACGGATGGATATTATCTGAAAGTCTTTATACGGGCTGCTAACAGACGAGGATGTATCCATATTATCCCAGATTCACTACAGTAACCATGCATGATAACCAAGGCCAGGAATGAGCAGTTTACCAGATTAAACAATAAGACTAGTTATACATGAAGACTTCAGATGCAAAAGCCTCTAAAGTGCCATCTGAAATTTTCTTCTAGAATGATCATTTTTTATCAAGCTTGTATGTTTATGATCAGTTATTTCGCTTTAATGGCAAAGAAAATGACCTATTAATTGTCATTAAAGTGAAATTACTGAACCTAAATATATACGAGATTGAAAAAAAATGCTCATTTTAGAAGAAAATTTCAGATTTTCAGGCTTTTGCATCTGAAGTTTTCACATGCAAAACACCATTTCTTTACAATACTTGCAATTTAAACAGTCAAATTATACTGTCAGGTGACGGCAATGACTTTGTACAGTAAATAGAATATAATTTAAGGAAAGCTTAAATGTGTAATTAGATCTCGGCATCGGCTGAAAAATTAAATATGTTTAATATCATATGCTGTTTGATGTGTGTCAAATTTGCTCCAAAAAATGTGCAATGGTTATGGATTTTTATTTTTATTTTATTTTTGCACGTAACCTTACAATGAATTACATTACATGAACATTTTAGTAAGGTAATATAGTATTATCTGATGTACTTTGCCATGGCAAAAATCACTGTAAGAGCACAAAAGTGCATTTATCGAAATTTTTCGAAAACTAAAACAAACAACAACAACAACAACAACAGAAAACTGCATTTATAAAGCATATTTCAAGCAAATGTCAAGTCAAAATGCTTTTCAAAAGTGACATGAATTAGATCTTATTAATCAAACTAAAGAACGAGGATGAAGGCAAACAAACTAAAGAATAAGGGTGGAGACAAACATCTGCTATTTATTAATTAGTGAGAGATAATAATTAACTTTTGACTGAGTCACAATACATAAAAATATATCAGTTTCTAAGCAGCTGTTTGAAGGGTGAATTTAATTTTAATTATTTTAATCTCAGTTTCATTTACTAATACATGAGTATCGACTGTTAAAAACCTTCGTAGGTTTCAGATCAGGGGAACACGTTTATTGGTTTTAATTGAGAATAATTCTAATTAAATGCCCGCACGTTCATGTTTGATGTTGATTAGCTTTAGCCTTCAGTGCTAGTGAACCGTTATCTTACCTTCCCCTTCAGGTCTAACACATAAACAGCGCTGGCCGACATGTTCGCGCCTTCCTCGACCGCGTTATCGTTGATCTACAGAAGTTCGCTCACTTCTGGGACATTTGTTGGTTTAATAAAGAACTGTCATCGGTTTTAGAAGCTCAAAGAAGCTCAAACATCATCAAATCGCGGATGGGAGAGATTTTGAGGAACCGGGTGGCGCCGCTGCGCTGAGAGCCTGTAGCGCCTCCTGCCGCTCTGGAGGAATGAGACAATACAGTTTGTGCAATGAGACAATACAGTTTGTGCAAAGACTTTAGAATAAATAAATAAATAAATAAATAAATAAATAAATAAATAAATAACATCATCAAACATGTGTATTTTTTACAGTCTATAGTTGTTTCAGTCTATTGTTGTCGAGTGTTGACAGCTGTGTGAACTGGATTAGTCTTTCCACTAGATGTCGCTCGAGGGCTGTATAAAAGCACCGTTCCAAGTATATTATTTTTAAAGAATAGGCCTACTACTAATACAGTTTTTTTTATTCGCTTTGGTACTATTTTCACAAGTAAGGTGTACATTTTCAAAACTCTTAGTACAAAAATCCAAACCGATCACACTTGTAACACAGCGAGTCATTCTTTCAAAACCTGATGTAATGCTTTCAGTCAGTTGCACATGTTTTCAGTCCACATAATCATCGTTTCAAACACAAGATTATTGTAATATGTAATGAGAACATTTGGTTTAATCACAGAAACACAACAGTGTGATCTTCTTTCCATTTAGTACTTTTAACAATCAGTTCATCCAACAGCAAACAATGCAAGATGCATGTTTCAAATCACCGTTGTTGCTGAATTAATTACAGTAAAACAGGCTATGCCACATTAGAAAATACACGTGCATAACCTGACTTATGTAATTTTATCCATGTTTGTAATAGTATCTATCCAGTGTGTTATCAAAAGGTGTGATGAAGCACAGCCATGATGTTCTGTGCTAGAACAGAGTTTGCTGGCAATGAATACAGTAAATGAGTTTGACTATTTGACTGAATATACTGTGGTGGACCTTTACAGATGAAGGTTGAGTTACAGTAATCTAACTACCATGTCTCTACCATGTTTACAGTATCACATAGCATACATACTGTAATGTAAAATGCTGTATTTGATGCCATCTGTCTCCCTTCTACTGATGCATCTCTGATCAATCTGATGTTTTACAGTCATTGACTGTTTCCTCTCCCTTATACTCTATTCTGCTTTACAGTATTTGCACAAATGGCAAATTTCTCTGTATCTTTCTCTCTCTCACAGACACACACACACATGCGTGTTCACACACTTTGAACATGATGGAGGTTATTATCTATAAATCACTTATGTAAAAATAATTCATTACATTTGGTTTTCCATATCAGAAATTGCAAACAAGTTCTATAGAAACTGTATATAGAATCAATATCTATTGAAATCTATAGGTGTACCAAATGATTCATTGATTAACCATTAAGATCAGTTGGATTAAATAATAGACAAATGTATTAAACTGAACAAGAAGAGATGCAAATCAAAAGTTTGGTAGTAAGAGCTTTATGAAAGGCAGTGACTGTGAATGAAACATGTATGTAGATGAAACACTTATTTTGTGTTGTGAAAAGGATACTTTGTGATTTTGTGTATTGTGCTAACACAATTGAAAACATAATGAAATGTTTGAAAAAAGTGCACTTTTGATGATCTGTTGTGATATTAGCACTAAGAGTTTGGAAAATGTACACCTAACTTGTGAAAATAGTACCAAAGCGAATAAAAAAAACTGTAATTTATTTTTTGCTTTAGTTTAAGTTCAGTTTAGTGTTTATGCTGATTTTAGTTCTTCAGCTTATTTCATTTAGTTCCAATGCAACATTTCTAGTTTTCATTGAACAGTTTTTCATCTAATTAATTTCCGATGTGTATTCCTGTACGTGTGTGTCTTATGTTCTGCATGCCATGGCTCAGAGTGAGACGTCCTCTGACGTCAGGCGTTTATTTATGAGTCAGGCACAGTTTAACCTTGAGATGCAGATGACACTTCTACTGTGTATAAGGGTTAAGAAGAGTATGTCCCCCAAGAGAGGCATAAAAATGTGAAATCGTCTTTAAAAGTGGCCGTGAACAATGCAATGAACTGCCCAAGTTAAGAATGGTGAAATCTTTGCTGTGAAAAACCCAGCAATGTTCTCCAGATTCTGTTGCAATGATTATCAGACGCAACACTGACTGGTTAAGTTCAGATTTAAATCACTCCTGTCACCTTTTAACCTCAGATCTTTCACTGCCTTTACATTCTCAGACTTTAAATATAATAAAATATTAATAAATGTATAGATATTTTTTATCAATTAAATTTTTTTCTGTTATTTTATTTCATCAGATTTTTTTTATTTTCAAAAATATTACATTTTATTTAAATTTTTTAAACATTATTTAAACTAAAAGGGTTTTACACAGATGCTACAACTCTACACATTTGCCTCATTTAGTATGCGTGGTTCTATGAATATGCAAATGAGCCCCGCCTCCACTCACTCACTCACTCACTCAGCTCAGAGATCCACTGGTTGACGATCACACGTTGATCTGATTGGTTACAAGGTAGTTTGTGACGTCAGAAACACCAGCGATTTCAAAGTGTGTTTTTGAGACTGTCTTTGGTTCACTGCAGTTTTAAGGAGAAAATACTCAGCAATGCTGTCGACTTATGAATTTACACATGGTTTGTCTTAAAGCATATTAAAAACACTGGGTTGCCCCTCCCTCACTTATTTATCCTCATTTCCTTCCCTCTCTCCCTTTCGACGCCCTTAGGATTCGAGGGAAGGATCAACCTGTGTTTGTTTCCTCGCCTCCTGTCCTGGAGGTGTCCATCACACACACACACACACACACACACACACACACACACACACACACACACTCTTCAGAATCTCATCGGAAGAAGTAGGACATCCGGGTACTTTTACGTGTTCGGACACTTCTTTTGTCACGTGTTTTTCTCCTGCTAATCGAGATGTGGCTGCAAGAGGGAGAAGTTACTTCGATTCAAGATTACGAGGCACACGAATTTAACAAAACAATAATGATGTGCACGGATAATTTATAATACTACTGCAATATTCCATAAAAATTGATTTCGTGGAGATTTTAAGAACATTTGAAGGACCTTTAAAGCACCTTATAGTGTTCCATGGATGTTAAATTATCTTATATCTAATGAAGTTCCTTTGTTTTGTACTGTGGGTCACACCAACACCCCTTCATCTGACCAATCAGCAACAGAGACACGCCACACCCATCAGAGGACATTGTTCTCTCTCTCTCTCTCTCTCTCTCTCTCTCTCTCTCTCTCTCTCATCTTTCTAACCTCTTCACTTGTTTCCAGATTCATGAGTGAGTTATTGCTGTTCTGTCCCATGAACTCTGTGCATCTAAGAACAGACATGCAAATCATTTTTCAGATATCTGTATCACAAAAATACTTTTATTGAGTTTGTCAGAAACAAAATGGAGTGTAGAAATAGTAAACATCTGTTTTATGAGGGCAAACAGAGGTTATTTATAGTCCAAAATTAAAAATTATCCATGCTTCAAAAACACAATCAGATCTTGTGCATTTTGTCTAGTTCTTGGCTTATGCAATTAAAATATTATTGCAAAATATGTATCCTTTATGGTTAGACAATCCCAGAATGCACCGTGATGAACTTTAATCCAAGATCGCTCACAGAGTAGAAGGAAATTTTGTTGATTTTAATCTGTATTTCCATGCAATCTTTAATATAATCACAACAAATATTGATTGAAAACAGTTTACATAATTATGTCACGCTTTATTTCACGTGAATATATTTCTATAATAAGAAACACAAGAAGTTTTCTCATGGACTGCATGAATTATTAATAAATTGGATGTAAAGATGAAGATAAGCATCTGTTCATGTGTTTACTCTTGTGTTATGATTGACAGGTCTAGATGAACATGCTCCTCTTGAACTTTTGGGTAACACTTTATTTGACAGTGTCCTTGTTACATATGTTACATGCACTTACCGTAGTAATAACAGTAAATTATGCATAATTACATGCATCTAACCCTCAACCAAACCCTAACCCTATATAAGTACATGTAGTTACTTACAGTAATATTACTCAGTACTTAAATATATAATTACACTGTAACAACGACACCTTAAAATGAAGTGTAACCAACTTTTGTTTAGTTGCTCTGTTTCATCTGCATTTTATGTATTGTTTTGCATTGGAACAAATGTCAGGAATTCATTAGTTGTGAATGAGAGGTTGATTTGCAACAGCTCGGCAGGTGTGATGATTTATGAGCATTGAGCATGTGGACTTCATGTGCACTATAATTAGACACATATTCAAAATATCACCTTGCGTTAGTGAACCTTCTTGTACACGTTTTGAGAAAGTGACAGGCACTCGGGTTGCACGCTGCTCTTGGAACTGAGTTTGTTAACCCTGTAAAGCCTGGCATGTGAAATAATAGTCAGAAAAAATCTTTATTTAAATTTTTTATTTTTTTTTAATGGAACGGTTACTGAACTACTTAACAAAATATGAAATAAAATAAAAGCTTTTAACTTTTAAACTGTTTTTTTTTTACAGTGCATATGTGTATTTTGTTGAGTATGATACATCAGGTTTTTATGGCTCACATTATATGATATAGTGAGAATATTGAGGAGAAAAAACACCTCAATATTGTTTTAATAAGAATCAATTCTGTTAGATTGTAACGTAAATGAGGTCTTTAAACACTGTCTCAGACTACTTGCATAAAGTGCATATTTCCAACTGCGTATATATGCACGTAAAAACTCATTTTCGCGTATTAATTGCACAATAAACACAATGCGTGCTATAGAGACGCATTTTCATGAGATCAGGCTGAAATATCAGTCGTCACTCAATATCTGCCAATCAGTAAGCTGATATTTAAATGCTTTGTTTTATGATCAAAGCTCTGTAGTTTAAAACATATAATGCAATGCAATACAGTGATGATTGAGAGATGAACAAACAAACCTTCCTCAAAAGCCTGATGATCATATATGAGACTCACATTTGAACACATTATATGGATAATCAAGTAAACCAAGACACGTGATCCACGAGCTGAAGGTGGACGTTTGTACAATTATAGTCTTTTACAGTGAACAAGTGTCAAATAAACTAGTTCTGCTAGTGACACCGGTTACGTCCAACTTCAGAGATGCAACGTTTGATAATTCAAACTGCTAAAGACATTTTTGCATTTATGTATCATTTTACATGACAGATTTTTCAATGATAAAAAAATTGCTGGATGACTTGTTATATTAGGCCACAGACGCAACAGCTGAATTGCCATTTGTTTATTGAAATAAGACATTGATAACTCTTTCAAAGCAGATAATGTTTCAGTAACATTTCTCTCAGATGCTTTTCATAAAAATAATTTTGTAGATAAAAACAAAAATAAGTCAATAAATGTCATAAGAGCAAATAAAATGAATGTGATTCGCAGCTCGGATCATTTGATGAGGAATGTTTGAACGATGTTAGCATAATGTTTTGAGAACATTATTAAAGACCAGATAATTTTGAACGAACCTTCTATTAATATTTGTTGAGAGAACGTTGGCTGTCTTGTTAAATCTAAGTTTGAGATGTTGTTAACGTGTAAGATTGCTGGTCTTTATCTCGATTTGCTGTGCTGATTCTTTACTTTGCTTTGATTCGTTGTTGTGGAGGAGAAATAATCCAAATGTCGTTTTAGTTGTAGTTTTCTTTCTTAAGCAAGTTCATCTAGTAAAATCTCACAGTCTGTTTACTGCCGTATGGCATGTGAGCAACTCCACCGCTGTACTGTATGTGTGTGTTCAGATATGATGGATATGTGCTATACCTTGCATGCTTATTTTACTCCTCTATGTGCAAACACACACGCTCACACTCACACACCATGTTTTCCATGTTGACATAATGGTTTTTACACTGTACAAACTGTATATTCTGTCCTCTTATACTAAACTGACCGCTAAACCTATACTCATCACACACACACATGCACGCACACACTAACTCGACCCCTAAGCCTACCCATCATACACACACACTTACCCAACCCCTAAACCTACCCATCACACACACACACACACACACACACACACACACACACACACACACACTTACCCGACCCCTAAACCTACACATCACACACACACACATACCCAACCCCTAAACCTACCCATCACACACACACACACACACACACACACACACACACACACACACACACACACACACACACACACACACACACACACACACACACACACACACACACACACACACACACACACACACACACACTTACCCGACCCCTAAACCTACACATCACACACACACACACACACACACACACACACACACACACACACGACCCCTAAACCTACCCATCACACACACACACACACACACACACACACACACACACACACACACACACACACACACACACACACACACACACACACACACACACACACACACACACACACACACACACACACACACACACTTACCCGACCCCTAAACCTACCCATCACACACACACACACACACACACACACACACACACACACACACACACACACACACACACACACACACACACACACACTTACCCGACCACTAAACCTACACATTACACACACACACACACACACACACACACACACACACACACACACACACACACACACACACACACACACACACACACACACACACACACACACACATACCCAACCCCTAAACCTACCCATCACACACACACACACACACACACACACACACACACACACACACACACACACACACACACACACACACACACACACACACTTACCCGACCCCTAAACCTACACATCACACACACACACACACACATACCCGACCCCTAAACCTACACTGTAAAAAAAAACTGTAAATTTACAGGAAACGGTCTGTATTTTTTAACAGAATTTTGTCGTTTTGTCATTATACAGTGAATACCTGTTATTTTACAGATATTTGTTGTAATTTAAAGGTCCACTATTAAATTTACAGGTAATTGCTTTTATTTTGGTTTTACATTAATTTTACGTTTTTAAAAGGAAATTCTCTGTAATTTTATAGGGTTATGTGTAATTTTACATAAAAAATTAAGTAATATTTTACAGATTATTTCTGTGGAATTAGAAAACAAAGAAAATAAGGTATAACTGCAGAAATCAGCAGTCACTAAACATGTTTTCCTTAAAGATTATTAAGCATGTGGGGGTTAAAGTGAGTTTTAAGATTTGTACACACATTAGGCAAGCCTATTTAATTATTTATAGTCTTTTAATTTTGTCTTGCAAATAGATGTTCATTTTGATCATCATTTGTAGGCTATTTGCCCGAAAATTTCATTTAGGCCTATATTTTATGTCTTTTATGAATCGTTTTTCCAAATCTGCGTGGCTTTGTGTGCGTTTGTATGTATGTGTGTGTGTGTGTGTGTGTGCCCGCGCGCGCGCGCAGATTCAAATTATCCGCCATTACGTTTCGTTGCTGCTAGTCCCGCCCACAACAGTTAGCTACAGATCTGTCTCTGTCGTCGACCTGTGTCAAGGGCAAGCGGGAGATTTGAAGTTTCAGTCTACGCTCGTGAAGTAGTCGTGGATTGTGATCACAGTGGTTCAAAGCTATAATCGTATTCGACAGAAGCAACCAGCCGTGAGCAGGAGCGCTGAACACATATTAGTTGTTTGTAGTCTGTCAGTCAGTCCAGAAATAATGCGCCCTTTTTCAGTGAGCCTGGTTCGTCGTCACAGCGGACCTCATCCCGACCGATCAACGGCTGAGGTAAGAGTCTCATACTACTGTGTGTACGATATTTTATATTACATTTGTGTTAAGTGGTTAGACAGTTTCCATGCTAACGTTAGCATTCTTAAATGATGTTCAGTTATAACTGGGTCAGGGCAAAACACTGAAAATGCAGCATGCGTTTTTAATTATCGATCTGTGTTAAGAAAGATCAGTTGAACCCAACCCACATCTCTACTTATTAACTTAAAGACCTAAAACAATCTTTAGTAGACTTGTTATTCATATTAAAGTCCATAATTGTGTATAAAATCTTCGTTATGATAGTCAGTAACATTAAATCAATAAATGGCGGGATATTTTGAAACACTGTCTGGAAGCTGAAAACTTTTCTCTTAAAAAAATACTTTATTTTATTATAATAAAATTGTAGTAAACACGTTTTTAGCTGATTTTTTACCATTGTAATAGCCACAGTTTTACTAAAAATAGGCCTACCGTGTTTCTTTTGTTTATTTCGTAATAGTTAACATGACTAACTTTATTAAGACTGTTAAGAAATCAAAATACTGTAACTTAAGGTACTTGTTGATGATACAGGAAAGCCTAGAACAGGAATACTAGAATATGAATACAACATGATGAACCCCTAGGACCTAGGTGTGCAGCTAGGTCACAGTAAATCATATTCATTTAACTTTACTTTCTATAAATGTAACTTAGCTAAAATCACATGGCAGCTCAAAATATTACTGTTAGCCTTTCCAGCTCAGCTTCAAGATCATAGTCATTTGAGTTTTTGCATTGTCCCAATGGAACATATTCTGACATGTGTAAATCTAATACTGAGTTTTAAAATAACTTGTGTGTGTGTGTGTGTGTGTGTGTGTGTGTGATTTCAGGTCACGTGGAAAGCAGATGATCATGGCAAACAAGGTATGGGAAGAATTCATTAAAACATAAAAATCATAACGGTTCTGATTCCATATGTTCATAACAGTCTTCTGATTCCATATGATTGCACTAAAAGTATGCACAAGGTTTGGATTTGCTACAGCAAGATTACGATTGTGTTAGATTCCACCCATCTTTCTTTATTTTTTTATTATTTTTTTAACTACCCACTAAGCAAAATTATGTCCGAAAGACTTCTTTTCAATGTCTTTGTTACAAAAATCAGACGTTGAAATGCCGTCCACTGAGGAGCCAGAATGAAAGTTATGACGTCTTTTTTTGACGTGTTCTGCACGTCCGATATAGACGTTCATCGAACCTTCGTACAAGGTTAAAACTAGTTCAGATGTGGCCATTGTGGACATATTTCAACATCATTTATGGTCTCATTTAGACATAATTACTTTGACTATTGCTGTCAGATGATCTTAGTGAGAATTAACAGAGGTTTAGATGTTGATATTAGTTTAATTTGAAGTGTCACCATTGTGGCGATCCGTGTTTGCTTTAGTTGGGCTCTTGGTCCCCGTTCCTTTTATTTGAGCTTTTCTTTGGCTGCTGTAACAGTGTGTTTGTGTAACACAATTGTTGTGGCAGGGAAAGCCTAGAAAAAGTATGAGGTGTTATCAGTTCAATGTTGATGATGACATAATTATCACAAAATGAGCCTTTAATATTGTGTTTAAAGTTTTGTGTTTATATTTGCCGTTAATAACCACCAACCTTTTGGAACTGCATTATTGGTGAAGGTGTATTTATTTGAAGGTGTGTAAAAAGCATGTGCACATTATGTTTTGAGCAAGAGTATCATACAGTCACACACAGACATCAAGATTTTGGATATGAATCACAACAACGGTGACAACCAAAAAAAGCTTGGGAATTAAGGATGAGTTTTGTACTATGAAAGCTACCCATCATGCATTGCAGCATGAAGCTTTTTTTTTAATTGTCACCATTGTTGGAAATCATATGCACAATCTTGATGTCTGTGTGTGACTGTATGATACTCTTGCTCAAAACATCATGTTCACATGCTTTTTACACACCTTCAAATAAATACACCTTCACCAATAATGCAGTTCCACAAGGTTGTTGGTTATTAATGGCAAATATAAACACAAAACTTTAAACACAATATTAAAGGCCCATTTTTGTGATAATTATGTCATCATCAACATTGAACTGATAACACCTCAAACTTTTTCTAGGCTTTCTCTGCCACAACAATTGTGTTACACAAACACACTGTTACAGCAGCCAAAGAAAAGTTAAAGTAAAAGGAACGGGGACCAAGAGCCCAACTAAAGCAAACACGGATCGCCACAATGGTGACACTTCAAATTAAACGAATATCAACATCTAAACCTCTGTTAATTCTCACTAAGATCATCTGACAGCAATAGTCAAAGTAATTATGTCTAAATGAGACCATAAATGATGTTGAAATATGTCCACAATGGCCACATTTTAACTAGTTTTAACCTTGTACGAAGGTTCGATGAACGTCTATATCGGACGTGCAGAACACGTCAAAAAAAGACTTCATAACTTTCATTCTGGCTCCTCAGTGGACGGCATTTCAACCTTTGATTTTTGTAACAAAGACATTGAAAAGACGTCTTTCGGACATCATTTTGCTTAGTGGGGCTCTGTCATTTAGAAACATGACTTTTCCTATCACTACTATCTTAATGACACATATCTTTTAATCCAGCTAGATGATCTGACGGTTGCTGCTCGCATCTCAGCCTACCTGATGGAAAATTCTTGCTGGATGAATGACCTTCACCTTTAAATCAGCCTTGCCAAGACAGAACTGCTTATGGTTCAGCTTTCAGCCAAAACATACTTGCTGTGATCCTGCTGATTTGCCTTATCATTAGGAGGATCAGGCCCTTCCTATCGGAGCTACACAACTCTCTTGTTCTATCCAGACTGGGCTATTGTAATGCTCTCCTGGCAGCTCTTCCAGTGTCAGTCAAACCTCTGCAACTGATCCAGATGCTGCAGCAAGAGTTGTCTTTAAAGGTAGCCCTATGCCTAAACTCACTACTTCAGATCTGTGTGTCTCCAGAAGCATGTGCTCTGCAAGTGAACGGCGCCTTGTGGTGCCATCATCCCAAAGAGACACAAAACCACTTTCACTGACATTTACCTGGACTGTTTCCTGGTGGTGGAATGACCGGCGCAACGCAACACATTTTCAAGAAACTGCTAAAGATCCATCTTTTTCATAAACACTTCACCCAATAATACTTAATCTTTGTTACAAAAAAAAAAAAAAACACCTTTCTATGTGTACTGTACTAGACTAACTGGGACTTGTCACTGCACTTGTTGCTTTTTATTATCTTTAATTATTATCTTAATTGGTTAGTCACTTTGGATAAAATGTAATTGTAAATGTTAAAATAAGTTATACTGTAAAGGTATACGGTAATTTCTTTTTATTGTGGATATTTTTACATGTTCTAAATTATATACTAAGCTTCTATTTCCTATCAATCACTTATCTTGATGTTTAGTGTTTGTTCAATTACTAATACTTTAAATATGCAGGTAATTTGTACTCATACATTTAGTTAATTTAAAAGAAATTGACTGTACATTTGCTATTATTAAGAACGTAATTAGAGATGTTGTGAAATTGGATCTGTACAAATAAAAAATAAAACTGTAAATTTACAAACATTTGTATTTGAATTTATGTACTTGTGTGCATTTTTTATACATAATTTCATTGTTATTTTACACATAAAAACTATATTAAAAGAAAATTACTGTAGATAGACAGCATTATTATATAAAATAATTTTATAAAACCTTAAATTTACAGTATTTAATTGTTTTAAAGGTGTATATGACTTTTTAAAACATTAAAAATCCCAGTAATTACATAAGATTTAATGTAATATTAAAGATATAATCTGTTATTTAATTATGGAAAATTACTGTATTTTAACGTGATTGTTTTTTGCCGTTATTTTACGGTAATTTTCTGGCGCCCCAGCTGCCGGAATAATACCGTTTTTTTACAGGTTTTTTTTTTACAGTGTACACATCACACACACACACATACACACACACACACACACACACACACACACACACACACACACACACACACACACACACACACACACACACACACACACACACACACTAACCAGACCCTAAACCTACACTGTAAAAAATTTGCTGTAGTTTTGCAGCTGTTTGCCAGTAACTTACTGTAGATTTAAATTTATGTTATTTACTGGCGACAGTTTGTTCAAAGTTAAATGAACATTAAACATTAACAAGTCTTTGTCTTTAAAGAATAAAATTATAAAATAACAATCTAATGCAAAGCATTCTGGGAACCAGAAATCTTCATCAACCTTTTTCTGTTTTTTTCCTTCAGATTTTGGTTCCCAGAATGCTTTGCATGAGGATGTTATTTTAGTTTTATTCTGTAAAGATAAAGACTTGTTAATGTTTAATGTTCATTTAATTTTGAACAAATTGTTGCCAGTAAATAACATCAATTTAAATCTACAGTAAGTTACTGGCAAGTAGCTGCCAGTAATACTGTAATTTCTACAGATTTTTCTAACAGTGTACCCGTCACACAAAACTTTCTGCATTTTTACATTTTCAAAAAACTCATTCTGAATGATTTATGAGCAGTTTTCCTCATGGCGACCAAAACTACTCAATAACCAGATTGACTTCATTTCTTCCATTCATCCACAGACGTTCTTATTGAGAATTAACTGAGGTTGAGATGTTCAAACATTTAGACATCAACATCTAAACCTCAGTTAATTCTCAATAAGAACGTCTGTGGATGAATGGAAGAAATAAAGTCAATCTGGTTATTACTGTAAGTGAAACTGTAATAATGTTTGTGGAGTTGTTTAATCTTCCTCTGCTGAGATCCTGAGAGATTTATTGTCTTCTTTTATTAGCAGTTGACCTCAGGCTGTGTGGCTTTAAGTCAGTTGTAGTTGTGTTTCATTTTCTGAGTGCAAACATGATGTTGAACCAGCATCACATTAAACATTGATTCAATGACGAAATTTCAAACATTTTTCAACATTACTGTAATTGCGGGTGCAAAAGTGATGTTGATTCAATGTGGTTAATATTGACACATTAACATTGATTTAACATTGTTTGGATGGTTGCTTGCCATCTGGGTAAGGTACAAAGATGTTCCTTTTCTCTTTATCTCAGAAAAAAGGTAAATCTGTCACTGGAACAGTATCCACACACACACACACACACACACACACACACTCCCACGCACAATGTTCTCAGTTTAAATCTGTCCCCCGTTTCTCAGTAAACTCTTCTGAAGGACAGATTTGTAGGTATTTGAGATGAATCATGTTTAATATTGGGCACACACATCGGTGGCGTACACAGACCTCCTCCGGGGCGGAAGGATCAAAAAGGGTACACACACACACAATGTACTCAGTGTGAACTTTCTCCCAGTTTCTCAGTAATCTCTCAGCTCTTCTGAAGGACAGATTTGTTGGTATTTGAGTTGAATCATGTTTAATATTGGGGAAACATTGCCCGGCCAAAAAAATAAATAAAGTCACTGTTTGGATTTAAACAGGCAAATGCTTAAGAGTCTATTGGATCATCATTATTATTATGTTTCTATCATGTTATATGTATGGCAACAGTTCTTCTAACCCTAATTGATGGAGTGTGTAGCTTTTCATTTCTTACTGTAATCAACCATTTATGAAGACACATCATGATCATATTCCAGGATGACAATGTTAAGATTCATCAGGCTCAAACTGTGAAAGAATGGTTGTGAGGAGCATGAAGAATCATTTTCACACACGAATCGCCTCCTCTGAGTCCGTTATTAGGATTTAGGATGTGCTGGAGGAGACTTTACAGAGTGCTGGACTCTTGCATTGACAATACAAGATCTTGATCAAAAATGGATGGAAATAACATCACATTTATTTATCATTTGTTTAATATCTAACTTTTTACAGTATTACAGCTTTTAATCGATTGCTTAAACACATTTCTTGAAACTATGCCTCAAAACAGTAAACACAAATCCATTACGTCTCACCCAATTCCACAAACATCCTATTTTCAGGTCAAAATGAAGCTCTACACTCACTTGCTGAAAAACCAAACTTTGCCCTCACACACAAGCCTTCACAAACACACACTACAACATAGTCTTAACACACTGGTGCAATAAATTCAAAACAATATTTCCAAAACTGGTAAGTAATGTTGCTTGTCCTCACAAACCTTTTCACATGATGAACACAAAAGACACGAGGATACATTGGCACATTTTTTTTATTCCTTAATGTGCTGTACAGTACAATACACCATACAAACAAACAAAACAAAAAATACTCTGCCTCAGCATCCCGTCTTTGGTCTGGGACAGGCCAGAGGATCTCGTCCACATCACAGGCTATATTGGCCATGGGCAGAGGGGTAAAATCCTCTCGCATGCCTGTTCCCCACTGGTTTTATCAAAATACTTAACACAATTCACAAAACCACACACCCAAACTGCAAAATACCTCATATATCCTGCAAAATGAAGCACTGCAACCAAAATATAGCATTATCAAAATCAAACTTTTGCACGAAATGGCACACACTTCATTCATATTAGCAGATTTGTTGTAACCAACTCCACACTGTTGGGCGTAATGAAGAGCACTCTCATCTTTAGCATGCTTTGCCATAATACTAAAATAGTTCAAATTGTTGAAAATTCTTCAGATTGTTCACATGCACAGAATATTTGCAGATACACACACACACGCTGTTGAAACATAATTTTTTTTTATTTTTCACAGTGCAACATATGCACAGCAGAAATATTTACACTGGACTGAACAAAAATATGCTCACAAAAACAGTAAACTGAAAAAGATTGAAGTGTTAACAGTTAAGCATTGAGGTGTTTGGTCAGGTGACTCATGTATCGGCCAATCAGATCATGTAGTGTCATTTTGAATGGCAGTGTTTTAAAATGGCAAACATGTGACTTTATGTCAGATTGTTGTGTGTTATGCAGAGAACCGTGTTCAGTGTGTTTAAAAAAGTGCCATTTTGAATTGCAAAATGTGTGTAAAGCAGAAAATGTGTTTAGACTTTTGGAGACTTGAGAAGAGGTCTGTGTCAGTTACAGTTTTTCTCGATTGCTTAAACACTATAACCAGGCTTTTGAACTAAAATTTCAAAACCATAACGCCATTTATCAAAAAGCACACCCATTTCACTAAACTATAAACACTATTCCCTGTTTTGACACATGAGTCAGATTTGTTGAACTGTCACTGCAAAACTCTACACACAAATCCCTTCATTTCTCATTGCTTAGACCATGTTGTCATTTAGAAAGCACTAGCATTCAATATTGTTCACTCAAGTCAGCACATTTTCAGCTCAGTTAGCACACAATTACCCAAGTGGAAACACTAAGAGTCAAAATTTAACACACATCAATCAGAACCTTCAATAGATAGACAAAAGGGCCCAAATCAGTTTATTGCGTTTTAGAACAATGGATCCAGAAAGACATGAAGGAAGAGGGATAAGAATGAGGAGGCAAGGACAAGAAGACAAGCAGTCTCAGATGAAATTCAAGCCACTCTAGTTGCCCATGTCTTTATCAATGGTATGACTATGAGGGAGGCTGGGCTACGAGTAAGGCCAAATTTGAGTCGCTTTACCGTCACCTCGAGAACCTTCAGGGAGGTGTGGTGGCAAACAAAATTCTATAACTGAATAAGAGACAAACATTTCCAATAGTCTTTGATGAGGTTTATTTTCTTGCAAGAAAAGGCCAGCAGTCATACAGTCAGACAGTGTGGCTGCAGAGTGTGACAGTGAAGGGAGGGCATCCTTTCTCCTTTATAGTCTGGACTCCCAGAATGTTATCTTTCTAGGTATTTCAACCATATGTGGAACATTCTTAGACGTGTCCATCATATTGTATCCTTGAGTGGAGGCCCTCCTGTTACGTCCCAACACTCTTTACCATTCCAATACAATTCGAATTCCATATTAGAATATGGATTGTGTGTGCTCTTTTACTGTCATATGTTGGTCACACACATCTTACTGTAAGTAAATATAAAAAAAAAAATTAGAGGAGAGAGTAAAAAAAAAAAGAGTAAAAAAAGAGTAAAACAGAAAAAAAAAAGTTTTTGTGTGTGTGTGTTTTCTGTGTATGAATAAAAATGTGACAATGTATCCACTGGTTGTGTCTTTTGTGTTCATCATGTGAAAAGGTTTGTGAGAGGGGGAACCACAAGCAACATAACTTAGCAGTTTTGGAAATGTTGTTTTGAATTTATTGCACCAGTGTGTTAGACTATGTTGTAGTGTGTGTGATTTTGAGGGCTTGTGTGTCCTGTCTGAGGGCAAAGTTTGGTTTTTCAGCAAGAGTGAATGGTTTTGAGTGTAGAGCTTCATTTTGACCTGAAAATAGGATTTTTGGGGAATTGGGTGAGACGTTATGGATTTGTGTTTATAGTTTTGAGAATACGAGGCATAGTTTCAAGAAATGTGTTTAAGCAATCGAGAAAAACTGTAAAATAATTGTGCAGTGCATGTCATTTTAGTGTGTTAGCAATTGGAAAAAACTGTAAATATCTGGCTGGCTTCTTCCATTTCATCGTCTCTGTGTCCTAGAAAAATAGAAGTACTGATTACTGTAACTGTAACACATCCTTTTTACAAAATGGAAGCATTCAGAAAACACTATCTGTATGTGAGTCAATTTGATGCATTCCTTTTTGTTACAAAGTGCAACAGCTACAGTACATGTATGTGTTGTACTCCACTCAAAAGTTACAGTAGAGAGCAGTTTGAAGCACATCTACTGTACCTGTTTTTCTCCTTGAAGGTTTTTATGATCGAGGCGACGGTGAAGCGACACAAGTTTGGCTTTACTCGTTGCCCAGCCTCCCTCATTGTCATATCATGGACAAAGACATGGGCAACTAGAGTGGCACTGCTTGTCTCTTTGCCCTTCCTCTTCATCTTCCTCATCCTCTTCCTCCACTCCCTACTGCTCTTCCTCTTCCTCCACCTCATACTTTTCCACTTCCTTCACCTCTTCCTCCACTCCCATCTACTCTTCCTCCTGACCCCGATGAGGATGATGAGCATGATGAGTTCCCAGATGGTTTCTGACAGTTCGTGCAGAAATTTGTTTGGTTATGTTGTAAAACTGCACATTTTAGAGTGGCATTTTATTGTGGCCAGCCTAAGGCACACCTGTGCAATAATAGCCGCGTTTCCATTACCCTTCAAATTGCGCAAATTGAAATTGCGAATTGAAAGTACGCCCAATGGAAACACGTCAATTTCACAAAAACTCCCATTTATCGCAAAAAAGTTTTTACGCTCGCATGAGGTGGTTTTACAGGCAATTCGAAAAATAAATATTTCGCAAAAGTGCAATGGAAACAGTTTTTGCGCATTTACAGGTCACCTGATGTAATGACGCGGTGTGTTTGGACAAAATACGAGACAGAGTTCTTTATTAAATTCATAAAAGACAAAATAGTTACAGGAATAATGGATTCTAAACCTCAAATAAATGCCACAATCAAGACCTCGAAGCAGAAATGAGTGAGAAACACCCAGAAACTCCTCATATGAGCCGCTCCCAGTATAAGGTTTGTTCCTTACCATTAATGCTTGGAAAACACACATACATCTCCTTCCATTAATAATAATGGCCAGTGCAGTGGCTGGGATATACATAAACCAACCAACGTCCATTGCTATGATTTTTGGTATGATTTTACTTATCGCGAGAGGGAAAAATTAAGTTTTAGTCGCATAACATCGGTTAATGGAAACAGCGTCATTTTACAATAGTTTTTTGTTGACATTTAGAACAATTCGCAAAAGTTTTGCGCAAATCTGTAATGGAAACGCGCCTAATCATGCTGTCTAATCCGCATCTTGATATGCCACACCTGTGAGGTGGATGGATTATCTCGGCAAAGGAGAAGTGCTCACTAACACAGATTTAGACACACTTGTGAACAATATTTGAGAGAAATAGGCCTTTTGTGTACATAAAAAAAGTCTTAGATCTTTGAGTTTGACTTTGAGCAAAAACAAAAGCATTGCGTTTATAATTTTGTTCAGTGTAGTTTAGGGAAATGGGATTGCTTTTTAATAAATCGCATTATGGTTTTGAAATTTTAGTTCAAAAGCCTGGTTATAGTGTTTAAACAATCATGAAAAAAATGTAAATGAAAAGATGTGAAATCTTTTGCTGCTTGTCAAATGTTTCTCAACAGCTTGGTGTAGATAATCTTTGTTTGGCATTTATCACGTTGTATCACTGTAAATGAACATCTGAGTTTCTTGTGCTGTTCAAAATAATTGTCGAGGTCAACAGCGAACACGGTCAATTTGAGCAAAATACATATATTAATAAAGAATATTCAGTGCTGGTAATTGAAAGTCCTTTAGTAGTTCTAAAATGAGCTTCATAGAGTAATATGAATTTAATCAGATACAGTGTGTATATAAGATTATTATAATCACATTTCAGAAGTCCTAAAGCATGTTACATTGTCACATACACACTCAGACTAAAATGACCAGGAAACAAGTTAAAGTTCAAACAAGGTGTTTATTAATAGGTTTTGGCAAGAACACAATCGATGACCAGGTAAGTAATAATACTGCAGATTGTTGAGGGTGAGAATAGACATTATTGCTAATTTTGAGTCTTTTGCATACACATAGGTATGTGATTGCATGCCAGGGAGGATGATGGGAAATGTAGTCCATGTTCAGGTGTGTGTGAGTGAAGAGAGCCTGGCGTGATCGTAACATACATAAATACACAAGATGCTTTAAGCAAGTCATTTGTTAGTAGCCTGGACCAATGAACAAGTATTGACCTATATGTGTAACCAGTGGCGTAACTTTGTTTTAAAAAGTGGGTGGGACGTTTATTTTTTTTTTAAACGGGGGGGGGGGGGGGTTATGAATGCTAAATCATAAATCAATGTATGTACAATAACATTACGATGTCCAGCAATCGATTGAAATAGTGCATGGGTTTAATTTGTCGTTTAATGATGTTTGATATGTTGGTGTGAGTAAATCCATAACAAAAATGTGGTCCAGTGGTAGAATTTTTGCCAAGCGTGTCAGAGGTTGTGGGTTCTAATCCACACTCGTATAGGTTTTTTTTTTTTCTCTTGTCATTAAAACCGATTAAGTTTATCAGTGGTTGTATATCAGGCAAGCATACGTTTGTATGCATTTTGTTTGGTAATTTCACCGGAACGAATAGAGAGTCTCCACAACGGATTGAAGCGCGCGTCCGAGTGAAGACTGTGCGCGAGCCACAAGAGAATACAGTATCAGCGCCACTGATCGCTGCGGCAACGAGCACTTTGACCACTTGATTTCAAAAACAACACATTTCAGCGGTTCAGCTTACAAACGAACTAAATGAATGCTCTGCTAGTTAACTGGAGATGTTTATTTATTTGTATTTGTACATTCGTGCCGCGAGATGTTTCAAAAGTGGTGGGGACAATATCGACCTTAGCAAAAAGTGGTGGGGACATGTCCCACCCGTCCCACCCGCAAATTACGCCTATGTGTGTAACTAAGATTCCCAGACATTTCCTTTCAATTTGTGTACAACAAAAAAGGAAACAGAACAAAAGGGAAATATAAAAATAACCAAAAGGTATTGACCTGAAATACAGCAAAAAAATAAAATAAAATACAAATTGCATTGATTTGTTGATGAGAAAATATATACCTGACTGGAATGTTAAATTTCATTTTGTTTGATTTCAAAGGTGAGTAGCTGTAGAGATCACATTTAATATTGTTAAACTACAGCTGTTGAATGTGAATAAACCACTATATCAATAATTACAGGTCAACATATATACAACCCTTGTGTTTGACCTTCACTTCAGTTCATTTTTATCTTGACTTATTTATGTTTTATGTTTACAAAATCTATTCTGCCCTCTAAAGATACATATTCGTTTTTTTAACACACAATATGTCTACAAGCTGAAAATTAAACATCTATGTTTGGGCGAATCTCACAAAACCTGTTAAAGAACATGATCATATTTTCCCCCAAAATCAAAAGAAAGAAAAAATTGTCTTTGCACTGAAACCTATTTTTAGGAACACTGAGATTTGTTTTATGCTTTATTCTCATTATTTTATGCCCTTCATTTATGAAGTTAAAGTAAAAATACTTTATAACAGAGTAATGTGAATCATCAATGAGGGTAAAGTTACATTTATGTTAAATTAATGAATCATCATGAGTCATGAGCATTTGGAATTTTATATAAAAATTTTTTTTTTTTGGGATGAAATGTGATTTGTAAAATTCACAAGCCTACATTCTCATCAAATTAGAACTTTCAGATAAATCTGGTGCAAATAGCATAAATAAAATCAAGAAACATTTTAAAGGGGCGATATGTAAGAATTTTCATGTATTAATCACTTTTTATTGCCAATGTGTGAACAGCTTGTAACGAAACTTCCTAGCTTGTCTATGAAAGCTTGAAGATTTTTATGAAGGACTCGGGACGTTTTTGCCGGGAAAATCAAAAGGATGTGACGGTTAACTTTCTCTTAACTTCAATGACACATGAAATTAATGATCAGGATAATGCCGAAAGAGCCATTCTGTACTATAGTGGCAATGTATCATGATTAATTCAAAATAGTCGCACATGGCCAGATCTATAGTCTCAATACTTCATAATCAAACTATCATAACAGTGTAATTTTAATGACCTCGTCTGTCTCCTGATGTCGGTGAATCGCAGGAATGGTGCAAACATATTCACATCGCTACGATATGATGCTTTCTTTAAAGGAGTAGTTCACTTCAGAATTTAAATTTCCTGATAATTTACTTTCTTCCTTTCTTCAGTCGAAAAGAAATTAAGGATTAAAACATTTCAGGATTTTTCTCCATATAGTGACTTCAATGGGGTCCAACGCGTTGAAGGTCCCAGCCGAGGAATAAGGGTCGTATCTAGCAAAACGATCTGTCATTTAAAAAAACAAAAAAAAAAAAAAAAGTTTTAACCACAAATGCTGGTCTTGCACTTGCTGTGATGCGCCACGCATTACGTGATCACGTTGGAAAGGTCAAGCGTGACGTAGGCGGAAGTGAGGGCGAAAAACTATCTAAAACTGACATCGTTGTTTTACCTTTTTTTTTATAAATGGCATTTGACTTGCTTTGTAAACACTAGTTCTGTCCTTTTTTTGTGTTTTTTTTACTATTGTACTTTCGATTGCCCTTTCCAACAAGATTACGTAATGTGTGGCGCATCCCAGCTAGTGCAAGATGAGCATTTGAGGTTAAAAAGTTTTTTTTTTTTTTATGACTGATGGTTTGTCTAGATAAGACTCTTATTCCTCGGCTGGGATCGTGTAGAGACTTTGAAGCTGCAATTTGGCCCTTCAAACCATTGGACCCCATTGAAGTCACTATATGGAGAGAAATCCTGGAATATTTTCTTTTTGATTGAAGAAAGACAAACATCTTGGATGGCATGGAGGTTCTGAAGTGAACTAATCCTTTACCTGCTTCTTTATTCTCACCACTGTCAATTTTGTTGTGTGTTTATTTTGTTACTGAGAGGAAAACGCACAGCACATATTTACATCTTCATCTAAACATCGCTCTCAGCAGCGTCAACGGCATCTGGATGTTCGTATATCACTGCAAAGGTATTTCTAACTTATTTTTACTTCTAAGAAAATATATCAGGGGTTTGAATCACGTTCAGTCTCTTATACTTTACGACGAGTGGATGACTGCAGTTCACGTAATGGCCACCGGGGTCGCTAATAACAAGAGTTTCTGAATTCTACAATATAGATCCTTTAAGTTTTCTGTGTTGACCTCATGAAGTTGTGTTTAGATTTGTGGTGGTGTCTGTCATGATGACCTCTGTTGATTCATTATGACGTGACGCTGGTTCTTTTCTCATTACTGCGGTGGCTTCATTGACGCCCTGTTTGAAGAAGCTTCCGTGATGTTTCAGTCTGTGCTTCCTGAAAATCCACAAGGAAAGTTTTGTATATATAAAGAAAGTTTTGTATATATAAGGCCTGATCTCTAAATTTCAGTGAAAGTAAAGTCGACTTTACCTCTCCTCTCTCCTGCTCTGTGGCGTCTCACTGGACTTCACAAACACAACAGGCTCTCCACCCTGAATGAGGGAACCAAACTCTCCATCTTTGGGTCTGAATATTACCCTTCAAAACAAAAGAAACATTTTTTTTTGCTTTAAAGACCACCTGTGGTGAAAATATGTCTATACCAAAGCCAGTTCACCATATCACGACAAGGTTGTTTTTAATATGCTTTAAGACAAACCATGTGTAAATTCATAAGTCGACAGCATTGCTGAGTATTTTCTCCTTAAAACTGCAGTGAACCAAAGACAGTCTCAAAAACACGCTTTGAAATCGCTGGTGTTTCTGACGTCACAAACTACCTTGTAACCAATCAGATCAACGTGTGATCGTCAACCAGTGGATCTCTGAGCTGAGTGAGTGAGTGGAGGCGGGGCTCATTTGGATATTCATAGAACCACGCATACTAAATGAGGTAATGGTGTCGAGTTACATTCAAGATATTTTAAGGCATTAAGAAATATTTTTCCAAGAAAAAAAAACTTTTTAATATGTCATTTTGGAGATCAAAGATGACTTTTAAGGGATAAAACTTTAATTATTTAGTTTCATTTATTAATAATACGTTTTTGTCTTACTTTCACTACAATAACCCCCTGTATGTTTTGCAGTTATGATATTACATCGTCAACCTTTATTGAAATAATATTGAAAATGTGTTAAAGATTTTGTAATCATATATTGTGTAGTTGTGCTTGGAGTCAATTGTTTTAGTAAGGAATAATTGACAGGCCGTTGAATTATTAGAAAAATAATGCACACCCGAGGTGGTAATGCGGTCACGACGCGAAGCGGAGTGGCCGTTCAGTGGATTTAGTTGTTACAGAAATCACATGAATCACATGAATCACATGAAATCACATGACTAACTCCGCCTACAGTGGATTTAGTTGTTACAGAAATCACATGACAAACCAGGAAACATGACCATGACTAAACTTCAAAATAAAAGACCTGAAAACAAGAACATGAACAAAACTCCAAACTGAACATGACAATATTTAAACCTGAAATGACTCACTTGGACTGTGTTTCTCCAGATTTAATCCTCATTCTGCGGATGGTGAACTGATTGCTGCTGAAGAAGCCGGAGAGATACGAGTCCTTCTCCCAGTGGATGTTCAGCATCAGAAGATCTCCGATGTCTTTATCGGACGTCACCAGGAAGGAGACGGTGCTGTTGCTGGTCAAGCTGGGCCTGGGTGCAAATTACAGGACATATGTTCATATCTCAGTGACCCTGTTTAAAATTAAAATAAGAGGGTACATATCACACCTGTGTTAGCATCCCTTCAATGGTTACCGGTTCAATTCAGAGTTGATTTTAAGGTTTTAGTATTTGTATTTAAAGAAACACACCGACTTTTTGGGACTTTAGCTTATTCACCGTATCCCCCAGAGTTAGATAAGTCCACACACACCCTTCTCATCTCCGTGCGTGCCGTAACTCTGTCTGACCGCTAGACTAGCTTAGCACAAAGACTGGAGGTAAACGGCTCCAGCTAGCATACTGCTCCCAATAAGTGACAAAATAACGCCAATATTTTCCTATCTATTGTTGTGATTTGTATAGTCACAGCGTGTGCAAATAACAAGGTCACATGACACACAGCCATCTTCTAACCGTATACATACTGGGAACTATATTCTCAGAAGGCGAAGTGATTAAGAATAAGCCATATTTTTCTAAGGCTTATTCTTAATCCGATTGCACTTGTAGTTTTAATTGTTTTATTGGCTCGATGATGTTTTGATAGAATAAATCTATTATTTTCTGATGTTTTTCTTCTGATATATTTGATTAGTATTTAAATGTTATTGTATGATGATATTTTGTTATGTCTGTTGTGCAGCATGTCTTGATCAGCATTCATGTACAGTATATAACTAAATTAGACCTTGACCTTGTATCATTTCAGATATTTTTAAGTGTGATGCAAGTGTCCAAATAATTTTGGGGCCACTGAATTAGTCAAATTACTGAAAAAAAAAAAAAAAGTCTTTTAAAATAAGGTAACTCACACAATGACCGAGATGTCATCCCTTTCATCGGTCGTCCCGAACAGAGACACTTTCATTGGCTGCTCCAGCAAAGTCATGTTTATGTCGCTGAAAAGATGCAGCTTAATCTGGTAATGAAACACTGCAAGAGAACAAGAGAGAGAGAGGAATATGAAAATCACAAAACTCATTTCACAAGTTCATTATGTGCAGCTGTATCTGGTTAGTACTTGTATAGAGAGGTAACTAGATGTACAGTGATGCATTTCTTTCAAAATATGAGAAATATTTTATATATCTTTTTTTTTAATATGAGGGAAGAACAAACCACTAAACTTGGTTAAAGTATTTATCTGATAAAATTATTTGACAAGCTACAGGTGTCTTTTTACTATGCAAAAAAAAATGCATCGAAAAACAAAAAGCTCACAGGAAAAAGCATACATTGACTACAATATAATCAGTTATTAATATTTTGTTTTTGCATGCATTTATAATTTCTTGCCTGGCCAAAAATGTTGGCACAATTTGGCATGTTTCATTGCGTTATTATCACAAATAAAACAGTCGACTCCAAGCACACCTATGCAATATGCTTACAAAATAAAAAAAATAAAATAAAAAAAAAGTAATATTTGAATAAAGGGTCAAAATGTCAATTTTCCATCAGTTTTGGCCTGTAGATTTGTAATAGCTCTGGTTGCTCACCCTTATACGGCATCATGTCCCGGGTTTTGAGGTACATCTTTGCGCTCCTGCTGCTGCGGATCTTGTTGACGTTGTAGCCGAGTTTGTTGCAGCGGTTCTTGCGGCAGCTCAGACACAGTCCCTTGTTGAAAGAGTCTCTGGAGCCGCAACGAAACGCCCAGCTCTGGTGCGCACGGTTCACCAGCGAGTCGATGAACAGGTGAATCGAGCGCTCGTGGGAACACTTCACAATCTGGTCCATGTCTGACAGAGGTCAAAGGGAAGGTGAGAGGTCAAATGTTTAGAGAAAAAACAAGCTGATGGTCCTTAACGGCTTAAAGTTTACTGTACATATGCATTGATTTTAATAGAGTAAGCATTTTACTAACAGTGTTGTTATTGTTAATTAAAAGCATTATAATTTTAGGTTATTGAATAAAATGTTACAATTTTCATTTATTAGAAAATTTGAAAGAAAGTTTGGCTAAAAAGAAATATAAAAAGCTAAAAAGAAATATATATTAAAAAAATTACATAAGCACACAACAAAATAAATTTTAATAGCATTTAAACAATAGTGCTGTTTTTGTCAATTAAAACTAAAACTATAAAGAAAAAAACATATTCGTAACTGAAACACAACTGAAATATTAGATTGAAAAAGTTGCCTGAAATAAGTTGATATAAAAATAATGTTAACTGAATTATTTTTTTTTACTAAATTACTAGAACTGAAATAAATAAACCAAAGCTAAATAGAAATACAAAAAAACTGATTAAAACTACAAAATCACAGATTAGAGTAAAATGGAAATAAATATAAATTGAAGCTAAATAAAAAAAACTAATAAAAATGACAAAAGCACAATTTTTTTTTACTAAAACCTAAACTAAAATGAAAACTGAAAATATAAAAACAAAAGCTAATTCAAAATATTAATGGATAATAGAGCTGCACGATTTTTTTATGAAAATAAAGCTAACGATTCTGAATAGAAAACTAAACAACATAACATGTAATTTACTAGAAGTCCAAAATGTTAACTGCTGGATTCTGTTTAAAAATATATAATGAATAAATTGTTTTATTTTTTGAAAATCGGGTTGAATGAATGATTCAATGACTCATAAATACTTGTTTCATTAATGGATGATAAATAAAGCATTTTTGAATGACTCTCTTGCATGAATGATTCAATGACAAACAACACTTGTCGCCTACTGGTGCAACGATGCAATTGACGCAATCATTTTCTGAAGCGTCATAATACTTTCAAAGCGCGATTTACTCTATTTTGATCACAACCATAGACATATACCCGAACTATAAACTTTTATCCCAGTACTTCTGTGAAAATTTTAATTTATTGCAACACAATAACACTGTGGTTTGTGAAGCGGTTATTACCTATACATGACAATGACTGTATAGACTGTATAATTCGCTGTCATCGTAAGTCATTGTCATTTAGGAATAAGATCACGAACAAGATCTTGATCTTTTAACAATTAATAGTGCAGCTCTAATTGATACTACCGTAGTCAACATTTAAAGTGGATCAAAACCTTTCATCAAAGTTATACATGAATTTCGAACAAGACCCGTTCTTGTCTTAGGACAGCTTTGATGAACTTTTCTGTTCCACTTGAAATGTTGACTACTGTATAATAGTACAGCAATAGCAGTAAGTGAACAGGGCGTACTGTATATGCCGTAGGTGGCGATGAGCTTCATGGTGTGCTGAAATGTGCAGCCGGGCTGGAAAGTGCCGCCGTTGGGGTACATGTCCACGTGACCCACGGGTCTCTGGATGCCGATGCTGAGGTCCGGTGAGCCTCTGGTGTTTGTGTGCAGGACGTCCACGAACGAGGCGTCATCCGGCGACAGACGCCTCAGACTCTCTGCGTTCTCAAAGCTGGGGCCCGCTGGGTCGAGACCTGCAAAACCATGAGGAAACAGCAACAAACTCTACACTTTATTTAGTTATTACTAAGGAATCATAGGAGATACATTACAAACATCTGACAAAGTTCCTTCTGGGACAGAAAAAGAGCAGATGTAAGGGATAATGTACATCCAGCCGGTTGTTATCTCAGAATAAACCCTGACAGGGTGATGAGGACCCTGACGGTTTTAGTTCTTAAGAGATATTGATTTTAGATTAAACCGTTTTAAAATCATACATGTTTGTATCTTACAATCTAACAGTGTACAAAAATGGTCTCAAAATGGCCGCCGCGGCATTTCTGTTTTCAGTGGATGTTATCTGGGAATAACATACCGCTGGATGGCGCGATTGACCAATCAGAATCAAGTATTCCACCGCGCCGTGTAATAAGCACTATTAAATGAAGGGTTTCCCACCTGTAATTCTGTTGACTTTGTTGTTGGTGAGGTTTCCTGCGACTCCTGCCACATGTGCACCGAGACTGTAGCCGAGAAGATGCACCTTCTCCAGCGGATAGTCCAGCTCCTTTACACACACACACACACACACACACACTCGCATTTAATCTCATGAAGCCTGTAAACAACATGTCTGGGTCATTAAATGAGAAATTATAGTTTGCTTAAAGTCGACATGAAACGGAAGTTGCAATCGTCAATCGTGAAATCGATTTTAATAAACACTGCAATATTCCATAAAAAAAAAAGAAGAGAAAAAGAAAAAAGCCTTTTAGGATTATCAATATTTTCAGCATTGCAATGATATTTTAGGGGATCAGTTATTTTTAGTGTTATTTATGTATTTTATAAATGTAGAGTTTTTATTAATATTTTGACTAAGCTTTTATTTGTATATTCCTGTATTATATATTTTTTGTTAGTTATATTATTTGTTAATATACAAATATATTGTTATTTATATATTATATATATTATTTGTATATTCCTATAATTACAGTTTTTCTCAGTCGCTTTGGTGCATTTCTCACATCACTATTTACATTTGCACAACAGTTAGTTCAACCTCCACAACATTTAGTCATTTGTGCACATCATAGTAGCAGTTTCTCATTCCTTCCCACAAATTGCAAATGCTTTTGGACATGCATCAATTGCTTTCATGCAACTCTCTGCTGTTTTATAACATTATCATTTGCTTATGTCATGTCAGTCAAAATTAACTATACTTGTGAATGCTGAATAGTCATTCCATATAAAACTAATAGTCCTCATTTCATTGCTTGAGTCATTACATACAAAAATGTTGAACTAGTTGTCAAAATCTGTCATTTAAAAAAATAAAAATAAAAAAAAAATCCTGAAAAAGTCTCCTAAATTGAACAATTTGCAATTGAGCAAGAGATGATATTCGCTGGGATGTAGATTAAATGATGTGACCAGACAGAGAGGAACGTCTGGATGTGCATGAATGATTACAGCAATATGTATGTTGTATGTTCAGTTCCAATACAGTATATAGGCCTACTGCAATATTGTTCACAGTTGTGCACAGCTCTACCCAAAGGGAGTTTATGTTCGTTGTAAATAATGGTGTATTTTTTCTTTTGCACAATACTGTGAACAAATTAGAATTGCAAAGAGCATATGCAGTAAAAATGTGAAACATACATATATTCAGTGTCTTGTACTCAGTTACCTCATAAATACAGTAATGTGTAACTTTACTGTATTTTTTCAAATGGCTGTGCAAATAGTATATAGTGCTGTATTGAGCATTTTCAGGTAGTGTCACCAAGATCTGACTTTTATCATTGGAAAACATTCACAGAGTAAACTGTCATAATGAAAACATGACAAAGCCATTTGACTATCTTGTTCATAAACGATGGTGTCAGGACTTTTTATTTTGATGACACTGACACTTTCATTGACATAAATACTTGCTTTTGAGGAATGGGCTATCCATTTTGAGCAAGTGACACGCTTTTGCAGGTTATCAACTAGGTTTTGCAGTTTGTACTATTTGTTTTGAGAACTGCATTAACTCTTGTGCAAATGTAAATAGTGTTATGAGAAATGCACCAAAGCGACTGAGAAAAACTGTATATATAGTATTAAAACCATATTATATATAGTTTTAATTTTAGTTTAATTTTGCTATTTTATGCTTTCGACATTTTTATTACTTTTTTATATTCCTATTTAGGTTGAATTTTTTTTTTCTGTTTTAGTTTTTGTTGTTAATTCTTATTTTTATAGATAGATAGATAGATAGATAGATAGATAGATAGATAGATAGATAGATAGATAGATAGATAGATAGATAGATAGATAGATAGATAGATAGATAGATAGATAGATAGATAGATAGATAGATAGATAGATAGATAGATAGATAGATAGATAGATAGATAGATAGATAGATAGATAGATAGATGGATGGATGGATGGATGAATGGATTAGATAGATAGATAGATAGATAGATAGATAGATAGATAGACAGATAGATAGATAGATAGATAGATAGATAGATAGATAGATAGATAGATAGATAGATAGATAGATAGATAGATAGATAGATAGATAGATAGATAGATAGATAGATAGATAGATAGATAGACATCTCGTTTATGTTTTTGCCCAGGGAATGTTTTTTGTAATATTTGCTCACACAATCATAACTCATGTGGGGTAACCTTCAGCTGACAGTCCTCACAGAAATGCTACAGCAACAATGTTACCCTCGTGTTTCTCTACATACCTCCAGCCAGTCGATGAACCGGGCCACGTCTGCGCCCACCAGTCCAGTGTTCTCTGCGGATTTGGGGTAGTGTTGGTTGGCCCGATCCAACCAGTCCACGACGATGACATTAGCACTGGGTTCACGATCAAACAGAGCCGTCACAAGCTTATAGACCCAGCTCTCAAACAGACCTGCAACCTACATTCAACAGACGTGTGTGTGTGTGTGTGAGATTATTCATGGAATTCATAGGGGAAAAAAGAAGTAAAAAGGACATTTTGGTCTTAAATTATGACACAGTTTTCTGTCTGACAAAAAGGCATCCGCGACTCACCGACCATCCATGGATAATAAGGAAGGTTTGGGAGTCATTTTTGAAGTTGCAGTCCGAAACAGATTCCTGTTGTCCTGGGACAAGATAGCAAAGATCCTCGTCAGGGAATTCTGCACTCCTGATGGAGAATTTGGACTCGATGTCGCTGTAGTCCAGTGTCTGATCAGTGGAGTTCCCTGAAACTAACATCACACACACATTTATCATCTTTAGCATGTGCCTCCAATGGAAATGTTTTGTAGGTTATTTTGGCTTATATTGTAGCGTTATATATGTGAAAGGCAGAGGAGATTGGGTCTCTCCCAAGTGTTTTTTTCTTCTTTTTTTCCCTCATCCTACAGAAACAGTTTCTTTTTCCCTCACAGCTTTTGGCTTTGCTGTGATTACTGGGGCTTGTAAGCCATTATTCTCTGTACAGCTGCTTCGGAACAATGTGTATTGTGGTGATCAAATAAAACTGAACTTGCTGATCCAGGATCAGGGTATATGCAATGGCCAGATTAAGTCGAGCAGAACCACACTGATCCTGGACCTGTGCCTTAATCACTTCCACATACAGTATACATGCACCTGTTCCAAATGTTCAAGATTAAGGTTTATTTAATTACAGTTACTTGCAACACATTCTTATTGCAAAAACAGGAGAGAGAGAGTGAGTGTGTGTGTGTGTGTGTGTGTGTGTGTGTGTGTGTGTGTGTGTGTGTGTGTGTGTGTGTGTGTGTGTGTGTGTGTGTGAGTGTGAGAGAGAGAATGTGCATGTGTGTCTGTCTGTGTCCTTGTGTGAATGTATGTGTGTGAGTCTTTGTGTGTGTGTGTGTGTGTGTGTGTGTGTGTGTGAGAGAGAGAGAGAGAGAGAATGTGAGTGTGTGTGAATGTATGTGAGTCTGTGTGTGTGTGTGTGTGTGTGTGTGTGTGTGTGTGTGTGTGTGTGTGTGTGTGTGTGTGTGTGCGTGTGTGTGTGTGTGTGTATGTGTGTGTGTGTGTGTGTGTGTGTGTGTGAGAGAGAGATAATGTGCGTGTCTGTCTGTGTGCGTGTGTGAATGTATGTGTGTGAGTCTGTGTGTGTGCGTGTCTATGTGTGTGTGTGCGTGTCTATGTGTGTGTGTGTGTGTGTGTGTGTGTGTGTGTGTGTGTGTGTGTGTGTGCGTGCGTGTGTGCGCTCGCGCGCGTCTGTGTGAATGTGTGTGTGTGTGTGTGTGTGTGTGTGAGTCCGTGAATCTGATTTTCTGCATATCTTACAAAAACATTCATTGTTTTGCACAAATGTACAATACAAATGTGATTTGTAAAAATTACAATACAAAAAGTGATTAGTATCTACGTTATTTTGAAAGTGAAAAACTTACTAGCAAATACTTCTTCAGTAGAGTTGAAAATTGGTTTGCTTGCAATAAGAGAAAATCCGATTACCAGCAGCCATAAACTTTCTTTTCCCATAGTACAGAACAAATAAAATAATTTCAATTTTACAGTACAGTATATATAAATAATGTTCAGTCAATGATCCCAATATAAAGAGCCAACGGGTCGTCCGCGTGTTATTTACTGTGAACCTGCTGCTGCTCACGGCATTTATAACACAATGCGTGTTTTTTTCGTCCTCTTCAGCAATTGGGTGAAAGTGAGGGGGCGTGGCCAACATTCTCAAGTGGGGCTCTATTAGCAAATCAAATGCGTGCGATTTACATTCAACCAGCTGTCAATCACAAGCGTAACGTAAACAGTCTTTGTGTTTAGCCTGAAGATTCAAATGTTGTGATGCTAATCGCTACAATAGTTCTACAAAAGCTTCTTGATACACTTTCTCTCGTCTCACTTTTTTGTTGTTGTTGTGATGTTTAAAAAAGGATGGCTTTATAGGCTATATATTTCCATTAGCCTACATATACATATTTTATATTTATGACTTTATATGAAGTAGTAGACTAATTAATTATTGAACTGTTTATATTATATTTAATTGTATTGTTTATATCTGAATTTTCTGCATCAGTTGAATCTGTTAGTTTTCATAAAGATCTCAAAAGTGGCTGTAGTGCATCATCGGGTCTGTCTGTGTTTCCTGAAGCTGCAGATAATGTGCCTTGAAGTATCATCGTGGGATATGAATATGATAATCATTCAGATTCAAACATTTTAAGCAAATAAGAATACTAGTCAGAAACAGTACAAGTCAAATACTAGTTCAGAATTTCTTTATGTACTGTTACGCCCCCTGCTGACAAGATAAAGCACTTCTCTTCTGTGATGCCTGAGGTTTTGAACAGAGAGTGAAGAGTGTGTGATTCCAGATCTCACCGCTAGAGGGCAGCTGTCAATCAGCAATGACGAGTCATTCCTCACCAGGGTTACCAAGAAAAGGACTTTTGACCTCTGATTTAGGAAAAGGTCATTTATGCTTGATTATGGGTTGTAAATCTTAACATATTGCATGAAATATTTTTTAAACATTTGTATTGCATTATTAAATTCTATCATATCACAAAATATTAAACTATAATTAAATCTGACTTTTAAAGGGAAAGATGAAGGTCCTGTCATCGTTTACTGACCCTTAAGTTGTTTCAGAACATTAATACTCTTTTTCTGGAGCACAAAAGAAAAGTTTGCGGATTAAAACTTTTCCATTAAAAATAAAAAGTAAAAGTTGACCATGCATGAACTGTTCCTTTAACAGTGTGAACTAATGCACTATATATGATCAGCGTTTTTAAACTATTGGCCAATATGTTCTTGATGCCAGAATGCCAGAAGACTTTTAAATATTTGGGAACCATGATTGACTGTAAATTGAATTTCTCTGATAATGTGAATCTTATTTATAAGAAAGCAAATCAAAGGCTATTCTTGAGGAAATTGAGAAAATTTTCAGTAAGTCAGGTTGTTCTGCAAAGAGTTTATATAAGTTTAATTGAGAGTGTTTTAATATAACTGTGTGGTTTGGATGAGTTACATCTGTGAATAAAGTCAAATTAGACAGAATTACAAGAGTAGCAGGTACAATTATAGGAAATAAGCAAATGTCAGCCGCACATTATATCAAATTGCTGTTCAGAGAAAAGCTTTGGCTATAACAAGAGACACAACACACCCCTTGAATCATGTTCTTGAATTATTACAATCACGTCATCGTTACAGAACACCAAAAGTGATTAAAGCATATAAACAAACTTTTGTACCCAGAGGTGGACAGTAACAAAGTACATTTACTTGAGTACTGTACTTAAGTACACTTTTTGAGTATCTGTACTTTACTTGAGTATTATCTTTTCTGGAAACTTTTAACTTTAACTTCACTACATTTGAAAGACAAATATCGTACTTTTTACTCCACTACAAATCTGTCAAGGTCCTTGAGTAGAAAATAATAACGTCAGTCAGGGGATGATTTTGGTTTGGAAATGAAAGTCGGGTTGACGTCAAAACCCAACGTCAGATTTACGTCAAAACCCGACGTTGGACAGACATCGGATTTTGGTTGGAAATGAAAGTCGGGTTTACGTCAAAGCCAAAAAACTAAGCCAAGGGCACTATTTGAGGGAACAGCCATTTGGGTGTCCGAAACCATTGTGGACGTTATTGAGTGACTTATTCAATCTCATATTCAATACCACTATTGGAACTGTGTTCTAGAAATAAATGTGATATTGATATGAGGGTAGGTATGCAGGCATAGATTCAGAGGCATACGTATGACGGCAAATCAATGCCAATAATAAACGAGCGCACAACTGATGCGGGCGCGCGCGGTAAATGACTTCCGCGAGAGGATAACAGATCTACACGCGAAGAAACGGGAACTCGCGAGCTCATTCAAACCCTGCGCGCGCGCATAACATCATCTCTGCACGCGATACAAGCCCTCTCGCGCGCGCATGATCATTCCCCACGCGCTCGCGCTTGATCTGCTCTCGCCTGCTGCTTTTGCTCGCTCGAACAATTTTATTTTTGGCAGTCGAGGGGCGGGACTTACTGTTTTAATAACCTCAAATGTCATTGGTTACTTTTCCCCTTTTCCAGAAGTCAGTTGCGATTGGACGCCTGTCCAATGACTCGTAATTCACTTGACTTGAGACATGAGACATCACTTCATTTGTTTTATTTATTGTGGTTTATTGATGTGTAATGTGATTTAATGCATTGTTAATACAGAATAGATTCTTACCAGATACTTTATTAACAGAAAGTCTTATTGCATTGTGTTGTTAAGAGATATTTAGGCTACATACTATGACGCATTTCCATGGTTATTAGCATTGCAAATTGACCCAAATTTGTATACATTTTTACATTTTATATTTATAACACTGTGATTTGTGATATTGGCATTAAAATATCTTAAAGAAATTGGAGAAAAACGGGAATGTAAAGTCATACAAGTGAAACTCGAAAAATTAGAATAAGTTAATGTGCAAAAGTTCATTTATTTCAGCTTATAAGGTGAAACTAATTCAACCTACAAGGTGAAACTAATATATTATATAGACTCATTACATGCAAAGTGAGATATTTCAAGCCTTTATTTGTTATAATTTTGATGATTATGTCTTACAGTTTATGAAAACCTTTTCACAATATTCTAATTTTGAATTTGTTTCTAATTTTGAACTTTTGCACGATGTTCTAACTTTTCGAGTTTCATCTGTATTTGCTGTATATCACCACTACATTACCACTACTCTCATTCACCACTATTTACATTTACCCAACCAAAATTATATTAGTTCTGTGAACCTCAGAAATGTAAAACGTGACCATTAAATAGTTGCAAATATAACAAGGGCTTTGGATGAATGATACATTACTTGTTTATATCAATATTCAAGAGTTGTTGTGTAAGCTTTTTGTTATCATCTTGTGTATTACTTTTATGTCAATTTTGAGTGGTTTATTATATTTTCTATTAAATGTAAAAGGGATTCTGGCTTCTCAAGATACAGTACAAGGCATAAATAATTACACCCCTCTGAAACCCAAACAAATTCAGAATTTTTTTCTTTATAGGTCTAGGACATTTTTTTTTTTTTTTAAAGATATGTTATGTTCAGATGGGGTGTAATCATTTATATGGTGTACTGTACTTGCCTCATACTTTCTCTTATTAGGTTATTAGTTAGATGGTTAAGATCACTTTATAATATTTTAATATCTAATTTGCTGGGTTTAATTTTGTTCCTCTATATTTTGTAGCAAATTCTGAAAAGGCATATGTAAGCTAATTCATGCTGTGTAGGCTACTGTATCTTAACTTGAGAAGCCAGAACCCCTTTTGCATTTAATAGAAAACATAATTAACCACTTATATTACCTAAAATGTATGTGTCATTAGTCTAGCCTAAATATTTCTTAACGACACAATGCAATAAGACTTTCTGTTAATAAAGTATCTGGTAAGAATCTATTCTGTATTAACAATGCATTAAATCACATTACACATCAATAAACCACAATAAATAAAACAAATGAAGTGATGTCTCATGTCTCAAGTCAAGTGAATTACGAGTCATTGGACAGGCGTCCAATCGCAACTGACTTCTGGAAAAGGGGAAAAGTAACCAATGACATTTGAGGTTATTAAAACAGTAAGTCCCGCCCCTCGACTGCCAAAAATAAAGTTGTTCGAGCAAAAGCAGCAGGCGAGAGCAGATCAAGCGCGAGCGCGTGGGGAATGATCATGCGCGCGCGAGAGGGCTTGTATCGCGTGCAGAGATGATGTTATGCGCGCGCGCAGGGTTTGAATGAGCTCGCGAGTTCCCGTTTCTTCGCGTGTAGATCTGTTATCCTCTCGCGGAAGTCATTTACCGCGCGCGCCCGCATCAGTTGTGCGCTCGTTTTTTATTGGCATTGATTTGCCGTCATACCATACGGTACTGTAAGTATTACATTCAACAATGCAACAATAATAAAACAATGCATTAACATTTACTTTTTACTTTTGATACTTAAGTACTTTTAAAAACGAGTACTTTTGTACTTTTACTTAAGTAAGAATCGGTCTTTACAGCTTTTACTTGTAATGGAGTAGCCTAATATTTGACCAGTAGTATCTGTACTTTCACTCAAGTAAGGAAGTTGTGTACTTTGACCTCTGTTTGTACCAAATGCAATAAGTCTTTTGAATAAAATGTGAATATTTTAAACGTTGATATTGTGGATGTTGTGTATTGTTAGATGTATCGGGTGGATGTTGTGTATTGTGTATTGTTATGTGATTGAGGCCAAAGACCAATTTTCAGCTAAGGCTGAACAATAAAGTACTACTAACTTATGTTTATGCCGTTATAATGTGGAATATGATTAAATGTGACTCTGAGCTGCTGGAATTCTGGGATGTCATTTAGTTTTTCCTGTTTCAGTTAGGAGATTGTTTTACGACTTTGACATTTCATCTTTCTGCTTCACATAAATACATGCAGCAATCCAGACTGAAACTCTATTTTATCTCCATTTCCCTGGTACATTATTTGAAAAGAAGATGATCAAAACGATCTGGGTTTCCGTTTTGAAACACTTACCGCAATAAAACCTGGAAAATAATGTATTAAGAAAGTAAATAGGGTGAATTTTGATTTCATGTTGACATGGACTTTTTCTGTATTTTTAATCTATCAGCAGTTTAAATGGATATACCTTGTTATGTGGAATTTTAGATGTAGACAAAATGTAATTTGTACACTCAAAAAAATTATATGTTGGCTTTAATTAACTTTTTTACGTCAACAGGTTCCACATATCTGGGTTACGTTAAACAAACATAATTTGTTCATGTAACTTCGACATCATGGAATGAAGTCATTTTAAGCGACCCATTTAAGTAGTCTCAAAGTGAATTTTTAAAGGCTCTCTGACATGATTCAGGTATTCATATTTATATATTCATTCAGCTATTAAGATTTCATTTATTTTAGTGACACACAATTGAATTGATAGACTATAGGTATCAACCAAGCGGCAACCTCCCTGTCTCTCTCTTGAAACCAACACGGAAGTGAATTCAACAGCAATTCATCGACTGGCCACTAGAGGCTGGGTGCAGAAGTGAGTCAAATCTGCATCTCCCCCATGTTGAAATGCCCAACTTTACAGCAGAAAAAACACGTTTACAGCCTGGAGCATAAAGTGGCTTTGGTCTATATAGCTAATTTTTCCCTTCATGATGACTGCGAGGGGGGTTAATTTTTTTATAACTCATCCATTTAAATTATATTAAGCCTTACATTTCTGCATAATTAAGGGCGTGTCCACTTTTGAGTGACAGGTGGATTCCCGCTGCTGTGGTCATTAGTCATCATTAGCTGTTTGTCTGCTGTCTGTTAGCCGTCACGTTAGCTCAGCTCATTGTCTGACTGTAAACATAAATAAATTCGGGAGTGACGCGCTGCCAAGATGGCGACCACGCCCACTTTAGGCTTCAAAAACGGTCTTCAGAAACCTACGGGTGACGTCACGGACACTACGTCCATATTTTTTTACAGTCTATGGTATCAACTTGCTAGCAGTAGCACATATTAAAGGGGTGGTTGATTATGCTTTAACTTTTCTAACATTAGTTAGTGTGTAATGTTGCTGTTTGAGCATAAACAACATCTGCAAAGTTACAACACTCAAAGTTCAAAGCAAAGGGAGATATTTGCTTTTAAAGAAATCACTTTTTAAGGACTACAACAAACGGCTGGTAGAGACTACACCACATTCATCCCGGGTTAGTGACATCACCAACCCTAGAATTTACATAAACCCCGCCCCCTAAACATGACTTATAGATTATCAAGACAGAATATGCTAATCAATGACTAGAAGATAACTACACATGAGCTTCATAAATTCATAAAATAAACCATTCAGAAATGTTGTCTACATGTTGTCACTTCTTCTTGAGTCTCTCCATCTTTCTGACTCCGGTTTGAACATAAAAGGCTAAAAGTTTTTGAAATTTCCAGTGTATGTGTGTGTGAGGTAAAAGGACATGAGCTCTTGAAGCTCCACCCCCTGTGCCGGGAGCAGCAGCTCATTTGCATTTAAAGGGACAGACAAACAACAGAGCATTTTTGCTCACCCTGATGACAATGACAACTTTAATATGCGATATAAAAATATCTGTGGGGAATTTTGAGCTAAAACTTACTACACCTTTTATATGTTAAATGCTAAGATTGTCATACTCCTTCAGGCATCACAGATAACTGTATATACAGTTTTTCTCAGTCGCTTTGGTGCATTTCTCATAACACTATTTACATTTGCACAACAGTTAATGCAGTTCTCAAAACAATTAGTACAAACTGCAAAACCTAGTTGATAACCTGCAAAAGCGTGTCACTTGCTCAAAATGGATAGCTCATTCCTCAAAAGCAAGTATTCATGTCAATGAAAGTGTCAGTGTCATCAAAATGAAAAGTCCTGACACCATCGTTTATGAACAAGATTGTCAAATGGCTTTGTCATGTTTTCATTATGACAGTTTACTCTGTGAATGTTTTCCAATGATAAAAGTCAGATCTTGGTGACACTACACTGTAAAAATAAAAGGTGCCTGGAGGAACCTTTTGGGGTTCTTCACTTTGCCACACCGGCGGAACCGTCTGAAGATCCTCTAGGCACCCTTTAAAAAGGGGTGGTTCTCTGAGGAACCACACAGGTTTCCTGAGGAACTCTTATATGAAGCACTGTGTGGAACCACTGTGGGTGCCTCCAGGAACCAAATTTCATTTTTTTTTTTAATATTTAATTTCATGTTGTTACTATGGTTACCTTTGACATCTATTATAATAAACAAATTGAACCAAATACAAAATAAGAATTGTTTATTACATATTTGATATTCATTTTTATACATACACTTCCATGCACATGGGGAAAAAAGCTAACTACAGATTAATATCAATGAATACACAAAAAAATTGTATAATACATAAGCAACATGAATAATCAACCATGTATATACAATAGATAAACAAGAAAAGACATCTCAACAAAATGCATGGAAACACATATGTTCCACGAAATAAATCAATGTAAATAAAATTACATTTGAACTAATTAAAAATGTCCATCATACTTAACTTTAAAACATTTGTGTTTCAGTCCGATGGTAAGTCTGACATCACTGTTTCCAAGTCCAAAAGCTCTATCAGATGCCAAAAACAAACAACAGTGCTAATATAGGCAAGGCAAGGCAAGGCAAGTTTATTTATATAGCACATTTCATACACAACGGTAATTCAAAGTGCTTTACATACTATTAAAAATAATCAGAAGAAATAAGAATATACAAAACAGTTTAAAATAAAGAAACAAGAAAGAACTAAAAATAATTAAAACAGTTTAGAATAAAGAACAGTTTAAAATAAAGAAACGAGAAAGAACTTAAAATAATTAAAACAGTTTAGAATAAAGACTAAAATAAGACACAGTATAAACAGTCGGACAAACAGTGACACAGTGCTCATTCATTAAATGCAAAGTTAAACAGATGTGTTTTGAGTCTGGATTTGAATGTGACTAATGTAGGAGCACATCTGATCTCCTCTGGAAGCTGGTTCCAGCTGCGGCTGGCATAATAGCTAAAAGCAGACTCTCCTTGCTTAGAGTGAACCCTTGGTATTTCTAGCTGATGTGATCCTAATGATCTGAGTAATCTGTTGGGTTTGTATTCCGTGAGCATATCTGCAATGTATTGAGGTCCTAGGCCATTGAATGATTTATATACTAGTAATAATACTTTAAAATCAATCCTATAAGTAACTGGCAGCCAGTGTAATGACCTGAGTACTGGTGTGATATGATCATATTTTCTGGTTCTGCTAAGAATCCTGGCGGCAGCGTTCTGTATGAGCTGCAACTGTCTTATGGTCTTTTTGGGAAGGCCAGTGAGGAGTCCATTACAATAATCCACCCTGCTGGTGATGAAAGCATGCACTAGTTTTTCTAAGTCTTGACTGGAAACAAAGCATCTAATTCTTGCAATATTTTTCAGATGATAGTATGCTGATTTAGTTATTGCTTTGACATGACTATTGAAACTAAGGTCTGACTCTAAAGACACACCAAGATTCTTGACCTGATTTTTAGTTGTTTGACCCCTAGAGTGAAGGTATGCGTTCACCTTGAGAACTTCATCTTTGTTTCCAAACACAATGATTTCAGTTTTGTCTTTGTTTAACTGTAGAAAGTTTTGACACATCCAGCTGTTGACTTCATCAATGCATTTAAGCAGAGAGTCAATGGGGCTGTAATCATTAGGCGATAGGGCTAAGTAGATCTGAGTGTCGTCTGCATAGCTGTGGTAAGAGATTTGGTTCTTTCTCATTATTTGGCTCATTGGGAGCATGTACAGGTTGAACAGGAGTGGCGCAAGAATTGAGCCTTGAGGGACTCCGCATGTCATGGGCGTCCACTCAGACTTATGATCTCCTATACTCACATAATAACCTCTCCCATCTAAGTATGACCTGAACCATTTTAGAACTGTCCCAGAAAACCCCACCCAGTTTTCCAGCCTGTCAAGAAGTATGTTATGATCGACAGTGTCAAATGCAGCACTGAGGTCGAGTAGAACCAGAACTGATAATTTGCCTGAATCTGTATTTAAGCGAATATCGTTTATTATCTTTATGAGCGCCGTCTCTGTGCTGTGATGCGATCGGAAGCCAGATTGAAAATTATCAAAGTATCCATTTGAGTTTAAGAATTTGTTCAGCTGATTGAAGACAACTTTTTCAATGATTTTGCCTGTGAAAGGAAGATTTGAGATCGGTCTATAGTTGCTTAATATAGTCTTATCCAGATTGCTCTTTTTCAGGAGGGGTTTGACAACAGCAGTTTTAAGGGAGTTTGGAAAACTTCCATAGAAAAGTGAGGCATTTACCACTTCTAGGAGATCTGCTTCTAAACAGTCTAACACACTTTTAAAAAAAGATGTGGGAAGTGTGTCAAGGGCGCAGGTTGATGTTTTAAGGTGCTGAACGGTTTCTTTCAGAATTTTGCCATCAATTTCTTCAAAATCAGACATAGTAACTACTTTCTCAGGTTGTAGTCTGATCTGTCTGACCCCAGTGCAACTCAAGGATGTGCTGATCACCTTTCTAATATTATTGATTTTCTCAGAGAAAAAGGTAGCAAACTCACTACACTTGCTGTCGGAGAGCATTTCACTGGGAATCTGGCTTGGGGGATTTGTTAGTCTGTCGACAGTAGCGAAGAGATTTCGAGTATTATTTAGGTTTCTGTTTATGATATTGGAGAAGAAAGTCTGTCTAGCTTTGCCTAGTTCCATATTGAAAGCACGAATGGTGTCTCTATAGATGTTATAGTGGATTACAAGTTTTGTCTTTCGCCACATGCGCTCTGATTTTCTGCATTGTCTTTTCATAATTTGCACTGCTGTTGAGTTTCTCCAAGGTGCTTTTTGTTTACCATTCTTCCTGACTTTCACAGGAGCAATATCATCAATTACATTTTTAACCTTCGAGTTAAAAGAATCAAGGAGAGAATCAACCGAGTCAGCAGATATGCTCGGCCTTAGGGATATGGCCTTCATAAATAGTACACTAGTGTTCTCATTTAGGCATCTCTTCTTGACAGACACAGATCTAACTTCAATGGCAGGAGAGATCAATAAATCAAAGAAAATACAGTAATGATCAGAGAGTGCGACATCCTTAATATCATTCAATGAAATGTTTAGACCCTTACTGATAAGTAAATCTAGAGTGTGTCCACGATTGTGTGTGGGCCCATGTACATGTTGAATCAGATCAAAAGTTTTTAAAACAGTATTGATTTCTTTTGCCATATTATTTTCTGCATTATCTATGTGAATGTTAAAATCTCCAGCAATAGTGAAACTGTCAAACTCTGAGGAAATTATTGATAACAGTTCTGTAAAGTCTTCAGCAAAGGCTGAAGAGTATTTTGGAGGCCTGTAAATAGTGATAAGTAAAATCCGTGGAGCACCTTTTAACACAATACCCAGATATTCGAAAGACGGGTAATTACCAAATGATATTTGCTTACATTGATAGACATCTTTAAAAAGAGCAGCTACACCCCCACCTCTCCTTCCAGCTCTGGAGACACTCATAAAGGTAAAGTTCGGAGGAGATGTTTCATTTAGGATTGTTGCACTGCAGCTGGCTTCTAGCCAAGTTTCATTTAGAAATATAAAGTCCAGGTTGTATGTGCTTATAAAGTCATTGACTAGAAGTGATTTTTTATATACACTCATATACAATATACTCAATATACAATATAAGAGTGTATACAATATACACTCATTGTGCTGTAACCTTTATCTCTATACTGAAATCTCTGATGGTTAGTTATTCAGCTATTTTGAATCATAAAATGTTTAAGTCTGGGATGCCGTTAGACTGGAGACTGTAATGTACACTATATGGCTTTTGAAAATCTTAAATGTGTGACTTGAATCAACAGTGTTCATAAATGGTTGTTGAGTATTCTCATGAAACAAGATAGAGGAAGTAGAGGCTTCGACCCGGAAACAGAGTTAAGGTGCAGTAAAATGATCTGTTGTTCTGTGAATGTTCACTGGTGAATTCCAGTCATTTCACTAAGAATCCACACGATCAGCAATTTCGTTTGTGGTCAAAAATGTCACTATGGGACCAAGCTGGTGTGAGGTACTTAAAGAGTTAGAAAAGTGAAAAGGTACAGCATCGTTTTCCGTTTGTTTTTCCTCTTTTCTGGTGGATGGTCCAGGCACTTCAATGATTTTCAGGTCTACAGGAGGATTTTTATTCTTGATCAAACTTGTATTTCAGCTTACTGAGATCCCTGCAAAGTACAAAATTTACTGTTAGTAATGTTATTAAAGTGATAGTTGTGAAATTTAAATAATTTCCTCAGCCTTGTGACGTTCCAAACCTGTTTGACTTTCTGTCTGTGGAACCCAAAAGCAGATCTCAGGCATAATGCAGCCCCAGTCACCATTCAGTTTCACTGCATGAAACACAAGAAGAAAACAAATGTGTAAATCATTCATGAAACCATTCTTATGTACACTTGTCTAGTTCAATTCAATGCAACAATTTATGTAAAAATGGTTAAGCTCCAAAAATGTCCCAGAAAAGATCCTAAAAATAATCAATGAGTTCACAACTCATGTGTTATGGGTTGCGTTGCAAGTCTTCTGAAGCCTAATAGCTTTTTCCTTTTTTTTTTCTTTTTTTTTTTGTCGAAAAAGACTAAACTTTAAGTTATAATTCAGAGTTAAAATGTCTATAGCATTTTTTGTGAATCAAACCTGTGATATTATTTTTCTGAGTAACATGAATGAGATTTGAGATCATGAGAAAATATTTTCAGAGAGTAACTGATTAAAAAACACAAGTACACAGTCAAACAATACAATTGCACAAAGAGAAAGTTCATAGTAATAAAGTACAGCATGTGGTGCAGGTACTTACTGTAATTCAATGTTGCCACTGAAATGTTCAGATTATTTTAGAAATGTAATGGTTGTTCTGGGGAAACAAAAGAACAAAGCTGATTATTCACAACATAATATTTATTGACCAGTAAATGGCTTTAAAATGGTATTTGAGAGAATGAGGGCACCTGTAGTAAGTAAAGTTAACGTTAGGCTAAACACAAACAGAGCAAACTATAGGCTAACCTGTTTTTGTTATTCATAACAAACGCCAAGAATCAGATAATTTTCTAAATTAGTTAGGCTATATCAGCAATTTGAAGACACAGTTGTACAAAATATGTTGAAATGAATGACTAAATCAATCTAAGACAATAAGTCAATCATTTCCATTTGTTCATTAGATCAACGTAGTTAGCATCGCGGCTAAAACCAGATACTGTGCAATAAACGAGTGGTAAACACTGTAAAAACGTAGTAATGTATAATAAATTTAGTTTATATATATATGTGTGTGTTTAAATATATAGTGAGTAGACTCTGTATTTATATTTATTTGGCGAGTTTACAAACCTTGTAATGGAGAGCCGAACAAACGGCGGAAGCTTTGATGAGAGGAGCCGTTACTTTCAAACCGATGACGTCGATCAGCTGAGCTTTGTTGCGCGCGAGGATCACTGAAGCGACGACAGCAGAGGAATAGCAGCAGTTTCGTGACAGAATAATACTTTTCTCCTCCTGCTTCTTCTTCTTCATATAATATTATTATTATTTAGTGTTGTTGTTTAAGGTTTAAATGACTTAATAAAATAGGCCTATACTAAATATATGTAAGCTACCCAAGTGAAAAAGACTAGGTTACTGTTAAATATATTAAAAATGCATTAAAGTATATTTGTATTGTAGGTCTACTAAAAACACACTCAAGTACATTTTTAATACATTTAATAGTACATCTTTTTCACCTGGGTATGTATCCTGAATCAAACTTGCCTATAATAATAATAATAAAAATGCATTAAAGTATATTTGTATTGTAGGTCTACTAAAAACACACTCAAGTACATTTTTAATACATTTAATAGTACGTCTTTTTCACCTGGGTATGTATACTGAATCAAACTTAAGTAGCCTATAATAATAATAATAATGGGATAGGCCTAATAATAATAATAATAATAGAATAATAATCTAATTCAGGCCTCATTGAACCATTGGGTTCCTCCAGATGCTGGCTTTAACTTAAGAGATCTTCCAGGAACCACTTAAATGTTAAAAGATCTTCCAATAACCCTTCTATCGCATTCAAGTTCCTCTATTTTCCCCCAAAGCACTTCGAGGTCTCATAGTAATGAAAAGGTGACTCCAGAACCTCTGAAGTAAATACAAAGTGCTTAAAGGATCCCATATGTTCCAGCAAGAACCTCAAAGATTGTCAATGCTCCTCCAGTTACCCTTCTATAGGAAAAAGAGCTTTGAGGCACCTAAATTACATTTTGAAGTTCCTTGAGTATCCAACAGGATACTTGAGGCTCCTTTAGTTTTTACAGTGTACCTGAAAATGCTCAATACAGCACTAAATACTATTTGCACAGCCATTTGAAAAAATACAGTAAAATTACACATTACTGTATGTATGAGGTAACTGAGTACAAGACACTGAATATATGTATGTTTCACATTTTTACTGCATATGCTCTTTGCAATTCTAATTTGTTCACAGCATTGTGCAAAAGAAAAAATACACCATTATTTTCAACAAACATAAACTCCCTTTGGGTAGAGCTGTGCACAACTGTACACAATATTGCAGTAGGCCTATATACTGTATTGGAACTGAACATACAACATACATAGGACTGTAATCATTCATGCACATCCAGACGTTCCTCTCTGTCTGGTCACATAATTTCATCTACATCCCAGCGAATATCATCTCTTGCTCAATTGCAAATTGTTCAATTTAGGAGACTTTTTCAGGATTTTTTTTTTATTTTTATTTTTTTAAATGACAGATTTTGACAACTAGTTCAACATTTTTGTATGTAATGACTCAAGCAATGAAATGAGGACTATTAGTTTTATATGGAATGACTATTCAGCATTCACAAGTATAGTTAATTTTGACTGACATGACATAAGCAAATGATAATGTTATAAAACAGCAGAGAGTTGCATGAAAGCAATTGATGCATGTCCAAAAGCATTTGCAATTTGTTGGAAGGAATGAGAAACTGCTACTATGATGTGCACAAATGACTAAATGTTGTGGAGGTTGAACTAACTGTTGTGCAAATGTAAATAGTGATGTGAGAAATGCACCAAAGCGACTGAGAAAAACTGTAAATAGGTCCACAGACTAACAAAATGCTCCACTCTTCTCCACAATGGTAACCCACTGTAATTTAAATGGTTCTAATAATTCCACTGTAATTGAACACTAAACACAATTACACACTATCACACTACACACATTTTCTAAAAAAAAAAAAAACCCACATAAAATAACAGTTAGTTTTAACATTTATTCTCTCTTAATTCAACCATATGCAAAGCATGCTGGGAACTAACAAGCAGCGCCCAGTTTCAGTTAATGCAACACAAATCATTCATGTAATCCAACACAAACGGATTACGTAAACTTAAAATTTACATATATTTAAGCAGATTGAACATAATCAAATTAAGTTAGGACAGAATGTATAGCAATTGTGTTGCTTAAGCTCATTTTAATTAAGCAATTTGATTTGAACAAGCAGCAAAAATATTTTTTTTCAGTGTAAGATTAAAACATCCATGTTAAACTTTCTAGAGAAACTATTGGATTAAGGACATTTCCCAAACACACTCGAAGTGCTTGACCAATCACAACACACTGCTCCAGCCGACCAATCAGAGCACAGTGTGCTTTTCAGAAGGAGGGGCTTCATAGAGACAGGAACTAAACAGAGCGTTACTGACAGACTGGGAGGAGAGGAGCCGCAACAATGGAGAATATGAGGAAAATTATCAACATTCAAGCAGGAAAACCTGAGAGCACAAAAACAACATCAAGCATAATATGACCTAAAATGATAAACAAAAAGAAATACATGAGAGTCAGGTGCCCCAAAAATGTGTCTTTAGGGGTTAAACCTGCACAGTAGCTTCATTTAAGATGTTTTCTATCATGATAATATCTCAGTCTCATACGAAATACATTAATCTCTTTCTGCAGTGTGTCAAAGTCCTCTGAGGTCGGATGTGTTTGGCTGAAGACATCAGCAGCATTACTATCATATCTTACACGTCCAGCTCATGTAATATGAGCTCATGTGGCGTTCTGAAGGAGTGACTCACGGTCTACGGCAGGATCACAATGCTCACGCTGACCTCTGCTAACTCAAAACCCCTTAAAAGGGCTATAAACACGTTAAGGTCATGATCTCTCTAAATCATCCATAGCCTACGGAAGAATGCAGGATGCAGGTGTTCCTGGAGGATGAACCAGAGAGATTTCACGTCCCCGAGGTCTCAAACTCATTATGATCCTCATAAAACAGCTGGATTTATAATGCTTTACTCTTCTGCTATTAGAAACTCGCAAAAATAAAATAATGACCATGGTAACCAAAGAGTCTGTCAAAACACTGGAGTTACTGCAGTTGTAAAATCATCATACATTTATAGTTTTATGTTCTAAATCTGTCTGTCTTTTTTTATGCCAGTACCAAATTAACAATATATTGGTGGAAACTATGATGATCATGGATTTTATATTTTTGTCAGAGAGGAAATTATGAAAAGAGCTTTTCAGTCATAAGTTTGGGGTTTGAAAAGAAGCTTCGAAAGAAGTGTCTTCTGTTTATCGAGGCTGCATTTATTTGATCAAAAATACAATAAATTCACTAATATTTTTATGAGATATTATTACAATTTAAAATAACAGTTTTTCTATGTGAATATATAGTAAAATGTAATTTATTCCAGTGATCAAAGCTGAATTTTCAGCATCATTACTCCAGTCTTCAGTGATCCTTCACAAATCATTCTGATATGATTATTTGTTGCTCAAGATCAACATTTATGATTATTATCAATGTTGAAAACAGTTCATATGCTGCTTCATATTTTTGTGGAAACCTTGAAACATTGTTCAGGATTCTTTGATGAATAGAAAGTTTAAAATAACAACATTTGTCCGAAATACAATCTTTTGTAACATTATAAATGTCTTTATTGTCACTTCTGATCAATTTGATGCATCCATGGTCAATAAAACTCTTTATTTCTTTAAAAGATTCTCACTGACTCACAGTAGTGATGATTTGATGCTCAAGATCAACATGATTATTACCATGTTGAAAACAGTTCATACGCTGCTTCTTATTTTTGTGGAAACCTTGATACCTTTTTCAGGATTCTTAAAGCATTTGTAGGAAATGCAATCTTATGCATTATGAATGCATTTATTGACGAATTCAATGCATTCTTGCTCAATAAAACTCTTTATTTCTATAAAAGATTCTCAATGACCCCAAACTTTTGAACAGTAGTGTATAAATCCACATATTCTGCCTGTATTTTCGGTATATTTTTCAAACTTAAAGCTAGAAATGAGCTTCCTAATGAACATCGAGTCCAGAGTAAATGAGTCTTGCGTTCTGAATATGTTATTAATACTGCATAAATGGACAGACAGTCATAAGTTGTTCCACAGCCTTGAATCAGCGACCCTTGAACTTTAAACGTGACAGTGAATGAAGGATGTGGACGGATCCGAGGCTCCTGCGGGACCGCTGGAAGCTCGTGAGCTCAGAGATATAATAAGGAGCTGATGCATGTACAGAAACACATCTACTACTTGTATTTGAGTTCTTGCAGCTCAACTAAACAGCGCTGGTCGAGTGTACAGCTTAAATGGAGAGTTCATTTGGATTCAAGTGTCAGATGAGCCTGTCATAACCTGTGGAGCTGATGATTCTGGTGTGTGTTTTATATTAGAAGAACAGAACAGAAGCAACAGCTGAACACACTGTGTGTGCACTGCATGTTAACATTTTAAGTCATTTCAACAGAAATGATTTTAAATAGACTTAAAAAATGAGTTGAATCTAGTATAACATTTAAAAAAAATAATTTGTATTTTTTTTATGATGATTTTTCCTGTTATTTTACTGAGATACTAGTTTCCCCTTCATTTTATTTGAAGTTTTAGTAAATCTGTAGTTATTTTAGTGCATCAAGATACACTCAATGAAAATGAGAAGTGCTTCCTTGACAAATAAAGTTAATTTTTATATATTTTATTTTATTTCAGTTTACTTTAACAAAAATGTTTTTAATGGTTTAGTACCCTTTATTTTTTTTATAAATATGTCTCTGGGTTTTATTCGATTTTTTATTTGAGTTTCAGTTTGAGTTTGTGTATTTGTAGTGTAGACGCTGTTTCCAGACGTGAAGTGTTTGCTGTCGGTCTCGGGCTTCATTCTCAGGACCTCAGCTATGCTCTTGACTCACAGTATCAAATTCGTCTATTCCCAAGGTGCCCACATGCTTTTTTGGGTGTTTTTACCATAAAAGGGGATGAGGAGAGTAGATGCACTTACTGTGGGAGGATCTTTCTCCCTTTCAGTAATAGAACTACTCTCTCTCTCTCTCTCTCTCTCTCTCTCTCTCTCTTTCTTTCTTTATTTTTTAGAAACAAGTATTTTTGTGTTTCTAAGATGCTATTTCACGTCTTGAGACTATTATTTTAATTCCATTGCTCTCATTAGTTGGTTGAGAAGTCTTTAAGTCAAAGTCTCTCTCTCTCTCTCTCTCTCTCTCTCTCAGCCAGGTCAATAAGCGTTGTGCCATTGTTTTTAGGTTTGGTAGCTTCTCGATTGAGGGTGGGGTATGCATATTACAAGCTGGTGGAATCTCTGGCAAAGTTTATAGAATTATGGGGAATAAATTAAGTATTATGTACACTGTATGATAATGAATTGGTTTTGATGTTTTAAAGGGGGGGGGGGGGGGGGGGGGAGTGATGTTCACAAAATCACTTTCCAGAACATTCTCATTCACGGTTCCATGCTGGTGGAATGCTCTCCCTCCCTCATCCGGAGTGCAGAATCCCTGACAACATTCATAAGGAAGCGGAAAACTCATCTCTTCTGTGAACACTTAACCACATAAAAAATAAATAAATAAAAGTCTTTCCTTTTCCTTTAATCCTCGCTTATCGGGCTTATGCTTCTCTGAACAACTGCCTGAACTTCGTATCTTGAGCACTTCTTGCATTGTTTTTGCCTCTTCATGATGACTCGCTTAATTTAGTCCTAAACTGTAAGTCGCTTTGGACAAAAGCATCTGCTAAATGACTAAATGTAATGTAAATGTGTATTTTTTTGTAAATCTTTTGTAATAATAGCACGTCAGTTGTAGTAATAAAGGTGAACTTAATCCTCTCTCTCTCTCTCTTTCTCTCTCTCTCTCCGCTGCACTTTTAACACTTCTTGCAATTTCTGAAATCAAGAAAACCTTTTGGCCATGTGGCCATTCGACAATAACAGCATTCAATACAATAGTTTCCTCAAGCTGCATGACGACAATAAAGTTAAAGTTAAAACTCAACACATCTATCATTGAAAGGTTTGTGGTTGGTACGATTTTTAAATGTTTTTTGAAAGAAGTATTTTCTGCTCATCAAGGCTGCATTTATTTGATCAAAAATACAGTAAAAATGTGAAATAGTATTACAATTTAAAATAGCTGTTTTCTATGTGAATATATAGTATAATGTAATTTATTCCTGTGATCAAAGCTGTATTTTCAGCATCATTACTCCAGTCTTCAGTGTCACATGATCCCTCAGAAATCATTCTGATCTAATGCAAACATTTCTGTTTATTATCAATGTTTAAAAAGTTGTGGTGCTTCATATTTTTGAGGAAACCTAGATGCATTTTTTGATGAATAGAAAGTTCAAAAGAACAGCATTTATTTGAAATAGACTCTTTTGTAACATTATAAATGTCTTTAATGTAACTTTTGATCAATTTAATGCAGCCTTGCGTAATAAAAGTATAATTTTTCTTCATAACATCATAGTGACCCCAAACTTTACAGTTATTTTTATTCAGGGCTACTGGTCCTCTAAGCAATAAGATGTCTCATTATCCGAGTGTCTCGTGGGACTCTTGTATCGGATCTGTCACTCATTCCTGCAGGATTACCGCAGTTGTTGTGTTGTGTGTTGCGCTAGGCTTTTAAAAATGTTCTCATTTCATTATGGGCTGTATTTTAAGACTCGGCAGCTGTTACATCTCCTCACCTGTCGGAGCTGAGGATCTCGAGAACATCATCTTCCACATACGCTTAAAATCAGACATGTCTTTCTAAAACTGAGCAGTGAGACAAGAGAAATAAATGTAATTGTGAATCTTAAGAGATTCACAGTTAGTCATTATCTCAAAATAACCCTGATGAATGTGTCTTGTATTAAATGACAACTTGCCAAGTAAATAAATAAATAATAGACATGGAATATTGATTTGAGTTGAAATTATTTGATTATGTGAGCATTAAAGGGAGTGTTGAACGGCAATCGCATGGGACAAATGATACATTCATAATAATTCTATTATCCAGAATATATAGAAAACATACGTCTTATGAATCGCTTATTTCGTTTTGCACAAACATTCCCATCTCAGACTTTTCCTTGGCTCAGAATTCCACTTTTTCCATTTTTGCCCTTTTCCCCATAAGCAGCCCCTCGTGTCTCTGACCAACCCTGTTATTAACACTGAAGCAAACGCTTGACTGCGGATCAAACTATATCAGAACAACCAGGAAACTCCATTGATTGTGAAGATGACAAAAAAGTTTTCCATTTAATTTTTTCATGTATTTAAATGTTTGAATTTTATAAATATACTGTATGTACACACACACACACACACACACACACACACACACACATTTTACATATTAAAATCGCCACCAAAATTTTAGATGAGATTTTTGTGCAAATTGTTTTTGTTTATATATTTGTTTTGTTTATTATTACATAAATTAGGCTATATAAATAAATATATAGGCTATTAATAACATATATATTTTACTATTAAATAAATAATACATTGTATATTATTTATATATTTATATCCAATAATTATTATTATCCAATAACAATAATTATCCAATATTTATATATTTATTTATGTAATTGTGTGTGTGTGTGTGTGTGTGTGTGTGTGTGTGTGTGTCAGATTTTTGATGCAACATGAATGAAACAGGATATTTAAGATTTACTGACTAGCCTACACTTAAAAAGTTGTCAATTATTTTCAAACTTCAATTAATAGTAAAATTCTATCAAATTGAATTGAAAAATCCTTACATATTATTCATATTTTTAATTTTAAACGAGTAAAAAAAAAAAAACCTAGAGCTTAATAAAACATTTTGTATAAATCTTAAAGGCACAATGGAACATTTCGTAGTCATAAATACATGAATAAATGTATGAATACTAATCACATAAACTGAAATGGTCAATTGACTCATTCCTTTAAACACGTTTAAATATCCTCTATGTTTTTTTTTACACATTTAAAATGATTAATTTAAAATATGAATAATATGTAAAGATTATTCAATTCAATTTGATGGAATTTTACTATATACAATTGAAATGCGTAATCTTTTCTTAAAAAATACTTCATTTTTTTAGTCTGATTGAATTAAATTACAATTTTTATCATATTGATTAAATCATGGGTGTTAAATGTCAGAATGTTAAATGAAAAAGTAGGAGTGACTATATTTTGATAAGACTGAAAAACTCGTTTTAAACGTACATTAATGAGTTTGTTTTAAAAAAGTAGAGTGAGTTTGCTTTGTTTAATGAAGCATAAGGAGCCAGTAAACACTCTTATGCACATCTCGCTTCTAGTAGAAGATCGGTTACTCACTCCTAATATGGGAATCTGCTGACTTTTCTGTGGGTAAAAGGTTTGGTTGAGGAGGGTGTGTGTGTGTGTGTGTGTGTGTGTGTGTTGAGGAAGGGGAGGTGGAGGACACCAGGGAACGAGTCTCGTCTCCTCAAACTCAGGTTTAAACCATCGGCAGCAGCGTTTCAGTTCAGTGTGGACTCTCCCCGCTCTCATCTCACAAGGAAAAGCGCTGTGTTTCTCTCTCTTTGTCCAGTAGCTCTCAGCCTCCTCTTCATTCTCTCTCGGGTAACACACTCCAAGAGCAAAAACAGCAGAAATGGAGGCGATTAAGAAGAAGATGCAGATGCTGAAGCTGGATAAGGAGAACGCCATCGACCGGGCGGAACAGGCCGAGTCTGATAAGAAAGCAGCGGAAGACAAATGCAAACAGGTGAGAGGAGGACGAGGACATGCAAATCAGATCGTGGAGAAGAATTGATGTTTGTTAACTGAGATTGAAGTGTAATGCTTTCAGACTTTACTTTGATATACAAGTTATTTAAAAGTTTGCATGCTTGAAAAAGTTAACAAAATACTTTATATAGTGCCTTTAAGGTGCACCACATGAAGTTGGTTTTCCTGAATTCATGCTTAAATGAGATATAGCAGCCAAAGAAATCTCTATTTCGGAGTAATTTTTCACAATATCTGAATAGTTTAAAGAGGCATGGGTTCGGGAACTCTGGCTTCATTCCCAGACCCCACTGAGGGATGATGATGGTATCCAGGGTTATAGAAGCAGCAGGAATAATCCCGAAGCGTGCCAGCTGTTTCTCTGGGCCTGAGTGTGTTTGGAGTTGTTTACATGTCTCTGGAGTGCAGCATCCCGCAAACCTCTCGACATTCCCACACATTCCAGAGCTAATGCCTGTATTATAAACATTTTCAGTTCACTCAAGACCATTTTAAAGAATATGTAAGAATTTTCATGTATTCATCGATTATTATTATTATTATTTCCAATGTGTAAACAGCTTGTAATGAATCGTTAAAAATTAAAAAAATTAAATAAAATAATAATAAGGCCTTCCCTGAAATTTTTTTAGGTTGTCTTTGAAAGCCTGTAAACTGGTTTTTATGTGAAGGACTCGGGACGTTTTTGCCGGGAAAATCATAAGGATGTGATCATGTGACGGTTACGCGCGCTCCCGAGAGCCACTCTGAATTACAATGACACATAAAATGAATGTTCACGATAATACAGAATATGAAAGAGCCGATCTGTACTGTAATGTCAATGTGTTATGCAAAGAAAAGGGATTAATTCAAACTACAGTCTCACATAGTCAGAACTATATAGGCCTCATAACAGTGTAATTTTAATTACCTCATCTGTCGACATAATGTCTGTGAATCGCAGAGCTGGTGTAAACATATCCACATCGATATGATCAGATGCTTTCATAACTGCTGCTTTATTCTCACCGCTGTTGTGTTTATGTAGCCTATTAAAGCGTCTCGTCGCTCTCAGCTGTGTGTTCGGCGTCTGGATGTTCGTATATCGCTGCAAACTAAAGGTTTTCTAACTTCTTTTTATTTCTAAGCGAAGAACGAAAAATAACTTCGTTGTGAGTATATAGGGCATTGAATCACGTTCAGTCTCTTGAGCGTTACATGAGCACGAGCAGTAAGAGCTGCTGCAGTTCACCTTACGGCCACCGGTGTCGCTAGACCGTGTGTTTCCAATGGCATCTGCTGTAAAAAGCTCCTAGATTACTTACATTTTCCACAGTTTATATTGTCGGGAGTTTTTTGTCAACTGAAATTTCTTGGAAATATATTTTTTTCTAGTGTTTCATGAGCAGAACAATCCAAAACACATTAAACAACAGTACAGCCCATTGAAGAGATGCATGTCTGTCCCTCGCAGCCTCGCTTTCATTCCCATTAAAAATCAAAGATGGCGCTGCTGTGAATAAGGTCAGTCGATGGAATGTAAGTGATGATGTTTATAAGATTCCAGATTCTAGAATTAGAATCACACAAACAGAATTCCAGCACAGATCTGCTGTATGCATGTGTCAGATCTAATGAAGCCCTCTCAGCCTGACAGTGGCAGATATCACTGATGTTCGAGTCGCAGCTGCAGACGGTAATATCAGCGTCTCTGAGGACACACACTGATCAGTGTATTCATGCTGAGCGTGTGCTTCACATGTATGGCCTCAGAGAGTCTGTAGTTCATGTAGATGCACTGTTTGCAGGATCTGAAAATACACTCAACTATCAACACATGAACATGAACTCTCTCGCTGAACTTTCTTGAAAGGGCAATGAAGATTAAACAATGATATATGATATCACTTTCATTTCTAGTCTATCTATCTATCTATCTATCTATCTATCTATCTATCTATCTATCTATCTATCTATCTATCCTTCATCCTTCCTCCATCCATCCATCCATCCATCCATCCATCCATCCTTCCTTCCTTCCTTCCTCCATCCATCCATCCATCCATCCATCCATCCATCCTCTATCTATCTATCTATCTATCTATCTATCTATCTATCTATCTATCTATCTATCTATCTATCTATCTATCTATCTATCCTTCATCCTTCCTCCATCCATCCATCCATCCATCCATCCATCCATCCTTCCTTCCTTCCTTCCTTCCTCCATCCATCCATCCATCCATCCATCCATCCTCTATCTATCTATCTATCTATCTATCTATCTATCTATCTATCTATCTATCTATCTATCTATCTATCTATTTATCTATCTATCTATCTATCTATCCATCCATCCATCCATCCATCCATCCATCCATCCATCCATCCATCCATCCATCCTCTATCTATCTATCTATCTATCTATCTATCTATCCTTCATCCTTCCTCCATCCATCCATCCATCCATCCATCCTTCCTTCCTTCCTTCCTTCCTCCATCCATCCATCCATCCATCCATCCATCCATCCATCCATCCTCTATCTATCTATCTATCTATCTATCTATCTATCTATCTATCTATCTATCTATCTATCTATCTATCTATCTATCTATCCATCCATCCATCCATCCATCCATCCATCCATCCATCCATCCATCCATCCATCCATCCATCCATCCATCTATCTATCTATCTATCTATCTATCTATCTATCTATCTATCTATCTATCTATCTATCTATCTATCTATCTATCTATCCTTCCTCCATCCATCCATCCCTCCATCCTCCATCTATGGGAGCCCCTCGAAAACAAGATGGTTCATCTCAAGGGACTAATCCTAATAAATAAATTTCTCTAAATCTATCCATCCATCCATGTTAATATGTTCTGTTGTTGGTTTATTTCATCAGCTCGAGGACGAGTTGCTTGGTCTACAGAAGAAACTGAAAGGAACTGAAGATGAACTGGATAAATATTCAGAAGCTCTCAAAGAGGCTCAGGAGAAGCTGGAACTGTCTGAGAAAAAGGCGTCAGACGTGAGTATTCAAGCATTAGACGCTTTTCACTAACAAAATCATTTTTCTTCAATGAGACGAGTTAAATGGCATCATCAAAATCAAAAACACATGTGATCCCCATAATAACTCCCTCATAACCTTTATATGCATGTGGCAAATCTTTGCACCTGGTCGGGATGCGAAGCTTCAGACAGATTGTTCTCATTCCAGCGACAAAGGTGCTTTAATCATAGCGGGAGCATGTCAGCAGCTCCATGTGGAAAAAATGGGAAGAAAAAGTTTCCCCACATTCCTTTTCGGCTACTGTTGACAGCCTCGAATAAATGTCTTTCCCACTCATTCTGTTACCGGACGCCCCACAGACGTCAAACGTCTTCAGTGTGCAATTTTCTTGCAAAGGCTTACTTGAACTCATCGGCCTTTTTTTTTATATTTTAACTGTGGAATCCGGGCTCACATGCAGAGGAAATGGATATTTAGGGCGAGAGCCACCTCTGAAACCCACAGGGAGAAAATCCAGACCGCAAAGCATGAGAGCCAGAGCTGCACAACCGAGAAACATTATAAAAAACTGTCTGGACGTGACGTCCACCTTCCCAGAGCTGCATTCTTTCAATGCACTGGGAGAAAATGTGCTGCAGAATTCTTAAAGGGACTGTATAAATAATAAACCCATTCTTTTTCCTCTGTGAAACGCTTAATTGATCCATACAAGGAAACCACGTCAAGCTTCGAAAAGACCATGTCATTCATTATGACTCCTGTGCTATATTTACATAATGCATTTGGTAGACACTTTCATCCAAACCGACTTATTGCATTGCATGCATTTATCAGTACACTCACATAAAGTAATATATACAGTATATAAATCTTGATTGCTTGAATCATAAATGTAAACTATATTATCATCCAGCTCTAATCTGCTAAATGTGACTATAAAGCATGAAGATATTAAGATATTATAAACATTAACGTCATGATTTTCCTGAAGGATTTATGATTAAACAAGTTTCACTCAGAAACTGCTTGTAAATTTCACAAATAATTATAAAGAACAAGCTGAATTAGTAGTATAATCTTTGTACAACTTCCAAACAACAACAACAACATGGTAACACTTTCTATAAAGCCTGTATGCATAATGCATTATAAGAGTATTATTAATGAATTATATTACATGCATTATGCCTTATGACAACATAATATGTTGTATCATCTGGTAAATAATCATAACAACAGTTACAATACATTATAATACTTATCTATTTGTGGTTATAACTTTTAAGAGTATGCATTATAACACTAGATAAAGCCTGCATTTATAATGCATCATACGGGTATTCATAATGCATTATAAGCAAACTTCTAATGTGTTGTCATCACATGAATAATTGTAACAACAGTAATTAAGCATACCCTTATAATGCATTATAAATACAGGCTTAGTGTTACCAAAAACAGTGTATAAATATTCTTTCAAATATATATTCAATGCCAAAAGCATTTATAAAAAAAGTTGTCCTATTTTATAGGTTTTACACGTTAATTGAAACTGAGAGTTAGGAGCTGTCTTCTGCAGCAGACAGCAAGGCGGCTCACTAGGCTTTAGATATTCTTGTTATTTGTTGAACTATTTCTTTTAAATAATAGATAAACTCTCTGAAAATGGACTCACCCCAAGCTCTAAAAATACAGATAGATTGTTTCTGTTTCATTATATTGACAAATTAGATTTAACAATCCAGACGTTCCTAAATTAGATCATGGTGGCACAATCTCTTAACTTGTGTAATATTTCTATACAAGGCAACAGTGTCTGTGCAGAGCATGAAGTTCACTTCATTTCTTTCCTTTCACTCACAGTTACACACACACACACACACACACACACACACACGCACAGTGCAGGAATGTGAGGAATTCAACTAAAGCAAACAATGAACCTTCAGCCCTTGAATCTAATGAATCCAACTCATGGGGGGAGAAACACACACACACACACACACACACACACACACACACACACACACACACACACACACACACACACACACACCCTAAACCATTTGCAAAAATACTCCCACACATGCTGGAATTCACTGATTGGAACACAAATGCTATTGCAATAGCGTCATACAGCGAATTCTCATTTAAAAAGAATTTATTTATCACTCACTCTTGTTGTCTTCACACTGACGTTTGATTTAGGCCATAAGCCATTCGTTAAACTGATTTAACCCTATAGCTAAACACCCTTAACTGTGGGAAAATCAGCTTGGCTTGCTTTTATAAAACAGTGGGTAACGCATAACACATCATGGTTTAATAAATAATGGCATATTAATAATAATTGGAGTAATATTCTTCTGGGAAGTAATGCAATTCATCAGTCTGACTGTCATACAATGAAGCAATGAGCATTGATATATCAGTCACAGATGTGTGTTTATCACATTTTATAAATGTGTTTCAATGTGGCTCATGCGATTATCATATATTTGACTGATTCGGACAATAGAACTATTTCTGTCTGGATTTTGGGATTGGGAGCAAGTTGTCTGATCCGTAACCTGTAAGAGGGCCAATGATCACAACAACACTTCCTCATGAAGAATATGTGTTCTGAAGAACATATGGAGCTCAGTGTGTGTGTGTGTGTGTGTGTGTGTGTGTGCGACCGAGTAGATGTATACGAGTTATATGTACAACTGTGTCTCATGTGCACATCCACTTAAAAATCTTATGTATGTGTGTGTATTCTTGTAAATAATAACAGATGCATGATCTAAATATGAGATAGCTTCCCATCTCATGGGTGTCACTTTATTTTTTGTTGTCAGGATATAAGGATTAAAACAAATTTTATGTGTTTTTTTTAAATACAAAGCTTTAAAAATCACATTTGGGGTGTAATTGTTTGTAATTTATGCTATAGAAAAATGAGTGAAAAAAAATATTTCCATATATTTTGGGATTTCCACAAGATAAACATATTAAACTCGATATAATACGTCATCTGAGAGTGTGTTGTATATGTGCATGACCTTTCAGAAAACTGACTGAATTCCCCTGTGATGCATGTATGTCCTCTGTTAACATTGCTAATGAATAAATGATTTAAACTAGTGTGAAAAGTGCTTATTTTCTGTGCATTGAGGATTGTACCTGATGCAATCACACGTGGTCATTCATTAGAAACACCAAATATGTCCAGAAGTCAGCACATAATAGTAGCAGAAGTCAAACAGGAACACCACCCCCCAAATGTCATCTGAAACCCGCATCTTCTTCCTGGGATTGGACTCTTTTTTCTTTTTTTTCGCGCATTCCTGCCCTTTTTTCCAGGATTCCTCATTTTGCAGCGGCGCGCGCCAATAGAAAGTTTGCGAGTTTTTTACGCAGCGGATCCACATCTGCGCTCTCTGCTTATGAAGTGATTCATTTCGCCATTTCGCTCAGGTGTTGTGTAAGGTTCGGAGATGTCTGTGAAGTCTTTAGACTCCGTGAAGAGGAAGATCCAGTGTTTGCAGCATCAGGCGGACGAGGCGCAGGACAGGGCGCAGTTTCTGCAGACGCAACTGGACAATGAACGAGACCTGCGAGAGAAAGTGAGGAATCCATGATCTTTCCTCCTCTTTCTTTCTCTCCTGCTGCTGTCTCACGCTTTTCACTCGTTTCGGTGCTCGCTGAACACAAACAGCGGAGACCGGGGCTAGTTGTCACACTTTAGTGAACGTGTTGGTCCAGTTGCACAACTGCTTGTTTTATTTTACAGTCATTTATATCGGAATATGTTATTTTTGTGAATTTTATCCTCAGAAATTCCAATAGGGGGAGACCGGGGCTAGTTGTCACATTGTTTACTCCAGTCAATATTATTCAGTTTAGCTTGGCACAATACCGGGGCATGTTGTCACAATGTGGTGTAAATATATTTACAGTGAAAATCTGTCTTTTAATAGTTTTTTTTTATTTATATCCTAAACTTAAACAATAAAATAAGGTAACACTTTATTTGGTAACACTTTAGTTTAGTGTCATTGTTAGCCTACATATGTTACATGTATAGTAAGAACAGTAAATTATGCATAATTTCATGCAACTAACCTTCAACCGAACCCTAATCCTTCCCTAACCCTATAGTAAGTAGGCTACATGTTGTTAATTAATATTACTCAGTACTTAAATATACTGTAACAGTGACACCTTAAAATAAAGTGTAACCCTTTATTTTAAGGTGTCTTTGTTACACTGTAAATTAATTATACATTTAAGTACTGAGTAATATTAAGTAACTATACATGTACTTATTATAAGGTTAGGATTAGGGTTTGTTTTGGTTTAGGTTTAGTTGCATGCTTGTAATTATGCATAATTTAATGTTATTACTATAGGAAATACATGTATGTAACTGACACTGTAAAATATGTTACCTAAAGCAATTATAAACACTAGGCTATGCAAAAATATCAACCCATTGTTTTGGCCAATAAATATCATGACGATTTGCCCCAACCGGGCATTTTTAAAATAAAAAGTTTTAAATTAAAATCTAGAAACCACTGCTAGAGAAAATAAGCTTTTGTGTAATCAGAATGAATGAATGAATGAATGAGGCATTTAGCGCTTTCAAATGTACTGTGAAAGCCCTATTTATTTACTTAGCCCTCATCAGGGCTAAATGTCACATGTGTTTTAAATTTTGTAATTTTATCCTCTTCTTCTTTAGTTTATTTTGGTCACGACAATTGTTTTGTGTTTTATAATTGTTTTACTTTTGCTGAAGAGATGTTGTTATATAAGTTGTTGAATATGGCTAGTACAAATCAGTGCCAATAAACAGCAGGTTCCCACTGTGACATCTTACCCCATGTGACCACACTATAGTCAACCAGTGTTAAATGAACTTGGGCAATAATGGTGGAGAAATGTTCAATAGTTTTTTTTGTAGTCAAGACTTTAAGGTTTGTGTCTACAGAAATAGACTTCTGGCGTGATTTAAAATACTTTAAACTTGATGTGTATCAGCTTGTGTTGATTGTGCATACAAAATACTGTCTCTCAGGGAGGTTTTGGAAACCCACTTTAAAGGGTTAGTTCACATAAAAATGAAAATTCTGCCAGTAATTACTCTCCCTCATGTTGTTCCAACCCCATAAGACTTTCATTCATCTTCAGAACAAAAATGAAGATATTTTTGATAAAATCTGAGAGCTGTCTCACTCCTCCATAGGCTTCTATGTAATCGATATCTGCCATCCTAGAAAAGTTAGTAAAGACAATGCTAAAATAGTCCAAGTGACTACAGTGGCTTAACCTTAAGTTTATCAAGCGACGAGAATACTTTTTCCGCGCAAAAAAGTCGTGCATGACTGAATCTGGAACAAACTCCACACCGTTTACCACATCAAACCTGTTACCTCATCATCATTTCTGCTCACTTAGACCTGTTTTAAACATTAAACTAAACCCATAACATGATGCCGTGATGGGAACCCCTAAAAGGTTCTATATATGTGAAGTGCCTGACGGAACCCTTTAAAGTTACTTTTAGAACCTTTTCTTCTAAGAATGGAACTCAGCAGCAAACATTTGTTACATCCTCACTTCCTGTCTGATTGGTTTGTAGTTTGCTCTGAAACTCTTGACCCAGATGTCTTTTCAGCCATACAGCGTTTGGAAAGGCTATGTTGTCACTTACTAAATACATTCAGCAGATGCAATGATCTGAAAGGATTTATGATCTGGTTCCTCACCTCCAGCAGATATAGAACAGATTTATGCTCTCCAGGAACATCAGCACTCGATGATTTACTTTTGAATGGTTTCCTGGACCAACCTCCTTCTGACCTCTGTCTCAAATGATCATTTCATAGCTCTAAACTCTTACTATACGACAAAAATTGAGTCATTTGTGTCTAGGAGAAACATCTGTAAAGCCTGAATAATAATCAGAAAAAAATGCATTTTTTTAATGGAGCACTTTGTTGAACCCTTTGATAAAATATAAAAGGAAATATAAAATAAAGTTTGCATGTTTTGTATGTTTTATGGCTCATATAGTGAGAATAGCTCATAATCACGGAAGAAAAAAACACCTCAGTTTCATTCTGAGACTCAAAATGAGCAAAGATATTTACATTTACATTTATGCATTTGGCAGACGCTTTTACCCAAAGTATCGGACAAAAAGTAAGATGAAATTCTGATAGCTTCTAATGTAAACCAATGAGATCTGCTAACAGTATAGCCGAATACTTACATAAAATGCATATAAATATCAGTCATCACTCTATATCTGCTATATATGCTATGTAAGTGCTTAGCTTTATGATAAAAGCTCTGTAGTTTACAATGTATAAAGCAATGTAAAACAGACGGCATGTAGTAGATTGGGTTTATCAGCAAAGTTTTGATCATGTTGATAATTATAAATTCATATATAAAATATTATACAGTATAGGATTAAATACTTTAATGAAACGTAATGTAATTGTAAATTCCATTACTTAAGATATTTGTGCATTGAAGACCAAAAGCGCTTGATATTTTACTTTTAAGGAGTCATAATGGTATGATAATGCATGCGTGTTTGAGGCGTGAGGCCCACTGTGATCTGTGCAGGAGCCAGAGGACAAACTCTCATTCAAATGAGTCAAACTGAAAGAATGAGCTTCCACTCTTTGTGGGTAGAAAGCTTTCACATGCCTAGGTCTGCCTCTCTGGTCATAATGGGTGGAGCTTGATGTCCAGTTACCCCTCTCTGGTCATAATGGGTGGAGCTTGATGTCCAGTTACCCCTCTCTGGTCATAATGGGTGGAGCTTGATGTCCAGTTACCCCTCTCTGGTCAAAATGGGTGGAGCTTGATGTCCAGTTACCCCTCTCTGGTCATAATGGGTGGAGCTTGATGTCCAGTTACCCCTCTCTGGTCAAAATGGGTGGAGCTTGATGTCCAGTTACCCCTCTCTTGTCATAATGGGTGGAGCTTGACGTCCAGTTACCCCTCTCTGGTCATAATGGGTGGAGCTTGACGTCCAGTTACCCCTTTCTGGTCATAATGGGTGGAGCTTGATGTCCAGTTACCCCTTTCTGGTCAAAATGGGTGGAGCTTGACGTCCAGTTACCCCTTTCTGGTCATAGTGGGTGGAGCTTGATGTCCAGTTACCCCTCTCTGGTCAAAATGGGTGGAGCTTGACATCCTGCTCCCCCTCTCTGGTCAAAATGGGTGGAGCTTGACGTCCAACTCTGACTCTCTGGTCAAAATGGGTGGAGCTTGACGTCCAGCTCCCCCTCTCTGGTCATAATGGGCGGAGCTTGATGCCCAGCTCTCCCGCTCTGGTAAAAATGGGCGGAGTTTGATGCCCAGCTCCACCTCTCTGGTAAAAATGGGTGGAGTTTGACACCCAGCTCCACCTCTCTGGTCATAATGGGCGGAGTTTGATGTCCAGCTCCACCTCTCTGGTAAAAATGGGTGGAGCTTGACACCCAGCCCCACCTCTCTGGTAAAAATGGGCGGAGCTTGACACCCAGCCCCACCTCTCTGGTAAAAATGGGCGGAGCTTGATGCCCAGCTCCCCTTCTCTGGTAAAAATGGACAGAGCTTGACGCCCAGCTCCACCTCTCGGGTCATAATGGGTGGAGTTTGATGCCCAGCTCCCCCTCTCTGGTCATAATGGGTGGAGTTTGACACCCAGCTCCACCTCTGTGGTCGTAATGGGCGGAGCTTGACGCCCAGCTCCACCTCTCTGGGCATAATGGGAGGATCATTTGGCTCTGCAGTGAGTGCCACTTGTTCCTTAAGGATCTTTGATCCTCCCTTATTCCTTTCGATTATAACGGGGATCTTTAACCACTGCTTCTCTGTATGTGCACAGGCGGAGGGTGACGTAGCCGCTCTGAACCGCAGGATCCAGCTGGTGGAAGAGGAACTGGACCGGGCTCAGGAGAGACTGGCCACTGCGCTTCAGAAACTTGAGGAGGCAGAGAAGGCGGCGGATGAGAGCGAGAGGTCAGTATTACACACACACACACACACACACACATACATCTGTGCACACAGAGTCAAGTCAAGTCAACATCATTTCTGTATCGCTTTATACAATAAAGACCATTGCAAAACAGCTTTACAAGTTTAAACAGGAAAATAATCATTCAGTGATGCAAACAGAATTCATTTCTGCTGTAAAGCAGCTCTAAAAAGACTATAGTAAACAATCTTTGTTTAGCTGAAATCAGTTCAGTGTTGATTCAGTTTGGTTCAATAACTGCGTAAAGTTCATCAATTATGGAATGAGTTCAAATCATCTATAAAGCAGCTCGGCATAAAACAGCGATGTCATCATCCAGCTCAGTTCAGTTCTCGAGGGTTTCATTGATACTAAAATGACACAGGTCAAAACCAAAAATTTTCATAATATCCACCTTATTATCATCATTCCCTCTGTGTTCAGTCTTCTCTTTAACATAATGGTACCTCAGTTAATAAGATAAAACACTTGGCATAAGTTAATGGCTAAAAAGTTTGGATTACACTTTATTTTACAGTGTCCTTGTTACATATGTTACATGTACTTACCATAGTAATAACAGTAAATAATGCATAACTACATGCAACTAACCCTCAACCAAACCTTAATCCTACCCTAACCCTATAGTAAGTACATGTTAATAATGAATAATACTCATTACTTAAATATATAATTACACTGTAACAATGACACCTTAAAATAAAGTGTAACCAAAGTTTGTTTAATTTTTGTTAGCTTTATTTCACTGCAGATTTTTGAGTTTAGCAATCCTCTCTGCTTTGTATAATGTGTCAAGGGTTATTTGATGTACATCAGGGTTTTTATTGTTAACTAAAGCTAAAACTGAAACCATAAAATTGTTATTTGTAAAAATATAGACATTTACTGAAATAAAACAAAATTATAAAACAACATACATTTATTTTATTTCTGCTTAGTTTAACTTGATCTACTTAAATAACTCAAATGAAATCAACTAGACCTACTAACAAAAAAAATATAAAAACAATGTAGCTATTTTTTTAAAAAGACAAAAACAATAAAATTATTAAAATTTTAACTGAAATAAAATTGAAAACTGAAAATAAAAAAATAAAATCTAAATCAAAATATTAACAAAAACTATAATTGGATGTCAATGACACATCAGTTGCACACTAAAATGCATACATTATTTAGGGAATAAAATTGTTCATTAAGAATGGCCCACAATAAAATGCATAACAAAACATTTGTGTTTTGCATCCAGAGGCATAAAAGTGATTGAAAACCGTGCAATGAAAGATGAGGAGAAAATGGAAATTCAGGAAATACAGCTCAAAGAAGCCAAACACATCGCTGAGGAGGCCGACCGCAAATACGAGGAGGTCAGGCGCACACACACTTATGATACAGTTTACAGATACCTTATCATTTGAGTCAGGAGTGGTTCTGTAAAGATCCTCTCTGAGGTCATTTGTGTGTGTGTGTGTGTGTGTGTGTGTGTGTGTGTGTGTGTGTGTGTTTGCAGGTCGCTCGTAAGCTGGTGATTTTGGAGGGTGAACTGGAAAGGGCAGAAGAGAGAGCAGAGATTGCAGAACTGTGAGTACCAACAAAGTTCAACACAGTGAACAGATTTTAAAGAGGACCTAATAATGTGCTTTTTTTACATCTTTCTTTAGTGTGTAATGTTGCTGTTTTAACATGAAAAAGCCCTGAGTTCTTCTCTTTATCAGTGTCTCTGTTTCTGAACTCCCTGAAACGCCTTCATTGTAGTCTTGAGTTTCTTCCGGGAACGAACACGTCACAATATTCCTCATTATAATAATTCATACGCAGAATAAAGGGGCGGGGCCTGGTTGAGTTAGTTAGTTAGTAGTGTGTTAAAACTGGTGGTTATTGACCAATTGACCAATCACAACACACTGCTCCAGCCGACCAATCAGAGCACAGTGTGCTTTTCAGAAGGAGGGGCTTCATAGAGACAGGAACTAAACAGAGCGTTACTGACAGACTGGGAAGAGACGAGCTGCAACAATGGAGAATATGGGGAAAATAATGTGTTTTTGAACATTCAAGCATGAAAACCTGTTCTAGTAGAGCCTTTTACTTCGTAAAAGGGCATAATAGGTCTTCTTTAACCAATCAGAAGTTGCTTACCTAAACTTTTATCAGATTCAGTACAGGTCTGTGCTCTGCTAGAAAAACATGCACTGATGAATTGTGCAGTTTTAGACCAGGAACATGAAGTAGTCCAATTTGATTTTATGTTCATGGATCAGTAAGACACTATAAAAGCTAGTTTCTGCCACAGAATAAAAAAATGAATATCTCATTATTCTGTCTTTATTTCTTGCAATTCCAAGTGCATATCTCGAAATTCAGATTTTACATCTAAACCGGGAATTTCAAGAACAAACCTCAGAATTGTGAGATATTCATTTTTTTATTCTGTGGCAGAAACGAGCTTTTATAGTGTCTTACTGATCCAAGCTGATTGAAAAACGTAATGGATTATGACGTAATGATCAATATTGATAAGCAGAAAACGACTCTTGATGTTATTAAAATACTTGGTCAGGAACTCTCATTCAAGCTGTAAAAAGGTGAAGAATACAAACATTTTATATATATATATATATATATATATATATATTTTTTTTTTTACAGTAAAGGTGGAGATCTGGAGGAAGAACTGAAAAATGTAACCAATAATCTCAAGTCCTTAGAAGCTCAATCAGATAAGGTAAGTCAGCTGACTTATGACCCATAATTCCACGGGGCAAAACAGATTTCTGTGTAAAGTCTTGTGTAAAGTTGATCAAAAGCTTAGATTCACTGTTTAACATTTAAACATGCATAATTAGGACAGTTAAATAAATAAGCTTATGAACTTTTCAAAGTGAAAATAAAATGTATCTCAATTTTTTTTTTATGTTGACGTCCGTCCAGTCAAACTCTGCATAAATTCATCCGCCACTATGTGTTATGGCTAATAATAAAACAATATTTAGCTCAGAGTTTATTCAATGTTAAGCTGGTAAATCACACTTGTGCAATTGTTTATTTATTTACAAAATTGTGAATTTTCATATTCAGTTTATGTAGTATATTTCATATATTGTCGGGCCTTTGCATTTCATGATAATATCAACACATTTCATTTACATATGTATTAGCAGACGCTTTTATCCAAAGCGACTTACTAGAGCAGAACAAAGCAATTCATCAGGGAGCCAACAATATTTGTAATATTTAGGAGTATCATTGACAAATAAAGTAAAAATGTTATTGCTTTTGCGTCCTTATTAGTGAGAAGAAGAATATTATTGGAGTGGAAGTCAACAAGCCCGCCTAAAGCCTCAATGTGGTTATGTGATCTAGTATCATACTTAAAATTAGAGAAAATTAAATATTTAATGAAAGGATCTGTCCAAAATTTTTATAAGACTTGGCAACCCATGATTACATATTTTGAGAAAATGAAGACTCTCCCACTTATTGATCAATGTTAAATATGATCACCAATTGGGGTTTTGTTTTATAATTATGTATGGACCACGAATATGTCTGAAAATGTTATTATTGGCTATGAATGTATATATATATATATATATTTTTTTTTTTTTTTTTTTTTTTTTTAAATTGTTATTATTATTATTACTATTGTTGTCTTAACCTTTATGTAATGTATGGTTAATTATTTTGGTAGAAAGGGTTACTGTTAATGCTTTGAAAAAGTTTATAAATAAATTATAAAAAATATATATTATATATATTTGTAATATTTATTTCTTGACAATTCAATTTACTTTTGCACAATGAACAATTCTGGTATTATGTTGCTACTGTGAAATCTGAGTTTTAAAGCGAAGTTGAGAACCGAGTGTCTAAATAACCTTTTGTTTGTTTCCTCCCTGTAGTATTCGGAGAAAGAGGACAAGTATGAAGACGAGATCAAAGTTCTCACTGATAAACTGAAAGAGGTGGGAAAGTTTAACCTAAAACAACTGTTTATTCTAATAGTCTTTCATCTTATTGCATGCTTTACACAAGTACACAATGCAGATGCCGATCCATGGCCAACCAATAGCAAGCGTGCAATCTCATTATACTGAACTAGGGGGCGTTTGAGTTTCCTTGCATTAAACCAGATGTGTCATTATTAGATAAATGAAATGTTTAATGGACACACACATACAGTATATTTCATGGCCATTCTCCGACGTTTCACTCAATCTTTCCCTCTGTGTTTTTCCCCTCAGGTCGAGACTCGTGCAGAGTTTGCTGAGAGGTCGGTGGCTAAACTGGAAAAGGCCATCGATGACCTTGAGGGTAAGTTCCCGGTTCCCCAGCGGTGATATTAACAGTTCCTCCCTCACTAATGACGTCACTAATACCGCCAGCTGGAATTTAACCTTTGTCCCATTTGACTGTGTGCCGGAGCTAGTCAAGCTTTATTTGTCTGTTCATTGTAGTGAAAGAAAGAAGAGCGGCATGTTTGACCTGTTATTTGACCTGTAGACGTTTAAATGTATCATTTTGGTGATTAACGATGAGTTTTAAGGGATAAAGTCCCCCTGTAGTCAAAAATTTGATCCCTTAAAACTCATCGTTAATCACCAAAATGACACATTTAAACGTGTTTAAATTTAATTTCTTCATACCTTAAAACAGCTTGAATGTAACTCCGCACTCTTGCTTCATTTAGTATATGCGGAAACATGAATATGCAAATTAGCCCCGCCTCCACTCACTCACACCAGCTCAGAGATCCAGTCGCTCAACTTTACTGTAGTAAACGCTGCACGAAGGCAAGTGGAAATAATGGTTTAATTAAGCCATATATGTTTGAACCAGAAACTGATTCGGAAGAAGTTGAAGAGCGAGTTATACAGGCTCGTCTATGAGTCAATGTATCCGAATGATCAGAATGCTTTTATATATATCGCTCACTACGTCGGACAAATAACTGTAGTTGATATGGTTAGCCTTTGGCTTGACTACGTTATCAAACAGCTGGATAATAACACTATTGTCTTCTGTAGAGCTGTTAACAGCTGAAGTTGAATTGTTCTCATATTTGATGAAGTTGCTTTGTAACAATCTGCGCTATTGTAATAAATGAAGATGCAAACGCCCAAGGCATATGCACAATAAAGGGGCGGGGCCTGGTTGAGTTAGTTAGTAGTGTGTTGAAACTGGTGGTTATGTAAGGGGCGGGGCATTTCCCAAACACACTCGAAGCGCTCGACCAATCACAACACACTGCTCCAGCTGACCAATCAGAGCACAGTGTGCTTTTCAGAAGGAGGGGCTTCATAGAGACAGGAACTAAACAGAGCGTTACTGACAGACTGGGAGGAGAGGAGCTGAAATAATGGAGAATGTGTGGAAAATAATCAACATTCAAGCATGAAAACCTGTTCTAGTAGAGCCTGAAAACAAAATCAAGGCTGCGTCAGAAATCGCATACTTCCCTAAAATATAGAAGGCGAAAGATAGTATGTCCGATTTCACAGTACTCATAAAAGAGTAAAAGAGCCCGAATGACCTGATTCTTCCAGTGAGACTCTGAAGTGTGCATATGATGGACACTTTACTATCCCATGAGGCCACGGGAGAGGATTTATGAATGGCAGGGAAGCTGACGCTGGTAGGTCACATGATAATGACAACATGGCGGATGTAGTACCTACTCAAGAAAGTATGCGATTTCGGACGCAGCGTAAGATTTTGCCCAAATACTTGATGTGCTGTGTCTCGTCCTCTCGAACCTGTTGAACTGACTGTTTCCTTTCTTTTCCTCCTTTTCTTTTCTGTTCCCGTTTCCCGCTTCCTCCATCCTCTGCCGAAACACCTCTCCTTTCTGCTCTTGACCTTTGACCTCCAGATGAACTCTATGCTCAGAAGCAGAATTACAAGGCCATTAGTGAAGAGCTGGATCTTGCCCTCAATGATATGACCTCATTATAGAAGGTTCATGTGTCAGCAGGGCTTGAGCTGAATATTATGAGTGCCTAGATGTTACTGGATGTAACGTGCATCAAAGACAGATGCATCATTATTACTAAATCAGAACTGTGATTGACAGCCTTCTCGTTCAATCAAGCATTGCTGCTCTGCATAAATTACCCTGTGGCTTCCTGATTGGCTGTGGCTCTGTTTGTCTTTCTCTGCTCACTCTGGTGCCTTACATATTTGCAGTCTTTTAAAGTTTGGTTATTCCTCTAAAATGTAATAAATATTTTCTGCTCTTTGAACACTCCCATTTGTTTTCAATTTCTTGCTTTTACGAATATAACATATTTACTGCCTCTCTAAGTGTAGTCTTAATCTTTCTCCTTTTAGTCATCTTTGTAGCTCTTTTCGTAATAAAGAAGCACTTATCAACTTTTTTATACAACACAATTGATAATTACTTCATATTAAAAATGTGAATAATCCTCTTTTGTATAGCATAATGCTGAATATATATATATATATATATATATATATATATATATATATATATATATATATATATATATATATATATATATGCATATAGCATAGCATAGTGCTTACATTTACATTTATGCATTTAGTAGACACTTTTATCCAAAATGACTTGCAATACTGGAACAAAAGCAATTCATAGAGCCAACAACATTCATGATGTATATCCATAATGTAATATATTCTTAATATATACAAGGTTTATGAGACAGCTGGATTAGGAAGCAGACTTGAGAAGAGGAGAAATGCTGACTTGAAAATTTTGAGTCAAAATGAATGGGATTTTACTTCCGTAACCTAGCTGTGGTTGATAGTTTACTGGTTTCAAGCCTGGAGGGAGCAGGTTTGTTATGAAATCTGTTTACAAAAATTGCACAGATATTTGCAGTGATCAGTGATGTTTATATGGAACCAGTAAATTCATGTCTTGTAATGCTGGTTTATTTCAGAGAGTCTGGCTGAGTCAAAACAGCAGAACCTGGAGATGCATCAAGTCCTGGATCAAACGCTCCAAGAGCTCAACAGCTTGTGAGCGAACCCGAGAAGAAATCCATGAGGAATGCACATTCCAGAAGTTCAGTTGTCAACCATTCCAGCAATGTTTTATGTGTTTCTGGTTTTATGTTGTAAGTTATGTTACTTCCATCCATTATTGTCTGTATTTTGCTTTGTAATTTTCTGATTATTTCATAATGCACCTACCGTGATCCATTAAATAATAATAAATAATGTCTTGTTTCTGCCATTTGTCCCATTGGCGCAGATTAAATACAAATACATAAACCCAAAATACTCATTTAACGGTTAACAGTACTTTAAAGATAATGACCAATAATTGCATGTACAAAGGTTTCCCTTTTTATAACTATTTTTCCATATTTTTTCTAACTTGGAAGGTCAGTGCTGTTTTATTTATTTCTTTTGATAAACATAAAGACGGAGGTTATCCTTAAAACAGTAAAAACGCAACAATAAACCAATTATTAAATCATGTGTTAGGGAAATGTATGCGAATGTACTAAAAGACATGAAAAAAGTTGTAAAAGCATTATGTTTTTGAACAATTGGACTGTTTTTTTTTGGCAATAAGAAGTCTTTAATAGTTTGTTGTGGGACCATTTTGTACCCTTGATGCCTGCAAGGTTTATTTTCACTGTGGTTTGATGTTTTTTTTTTTTTTATACCTATGTGTAAACTAAATAAATGTTTATTATTACTTATTTGCACATCACTTTCCAGTCTATGAGAATTGAATTGAATTATTTCAATCAATATTTTGCAAAGAAAAATGAAGGCCGTTTAGGATCAATACGATTTTTTGCATTTTTACATTGTTTTCATGACATTTACCCTCAAATTCTCTTTATTGCAATGCAAAATGTATTTAATATATATATATATATATATATATTATTTTCTGATTATTTCATAATGCATCTACATTATATATATATATTTAAATATATATAATATGTATATTATATATATATTTAATATAGTGGGGGGAAATTAAAAGGAAAATGAATCCCGGGCCTGAAGCCAAGTCTTATAAAGGAATTTGACCGGCCACACACACACTAATGACATTGAGGCACAGACTTACGTAAGTAATTGCTGTGAAGGTATGAGGTCTTGTATTAGTTCAGGAAGCACATTTTATTAATCATACTATGGCAAAGACTTATCTTATAAATATTAAAGGGATAGTTTATGGAGGTAGATTTGTGTCTTTATTATTCAATCAAAAAAAAGGTTGCTTCAATCAAAAAATATATTTTCAATCAAAAAAACCCGTTTCAATCAAAGAAAAAAAGTGTTTGAATGCAAAAATATATTTGAGACTCAAAAAAATGCATTTGAACACTATTTTTTTTTGCTTGAAAATGTTTTTTTTGATAGAAGTGAAGGTTTTTTTGTTTGAAGCAACTTTTTTGATTGAAGTATTGTTGTTTTGTGTTTGGGCCATATTATGGGTAGGACATTTGTGTCTTTATAATTCAATCAAAAAAGAAGTTGCTTCAAACAAACAAAACATATTTTCAATAAAAAAATCACTTCAATCAAAAAATAAACCTTTTCAATCATAGAAAAAATGTTTTTGAATGCAAAAAAATATTTGAGATTCAAAAAATTGCACTTGAACACTTTTTTTTTGATTGAAAATGTTTTCTTTGATTGAAGTAATCTTTTTTGTGTTTGGACCATGTTATGGGTAGGACATTTGTGTCTTAATTATTCAATCCCAAAAAAGTTGCTTCAATCAAAAAAAAAACATTTTCAATCAAAAAAAAATAATTTCAATCAAAGAAAAAACTGTTTAAATGCAAAAAAAAAAAAAATCATTTGAAGTGTTTTTTTTTATTGAACTTTCTTTTTTTTTGAATGAAGTGAAAAAAGTTTTGAAGTCGTTTTTTTTTTAAATCATTTTGACACAAACGTACCGCAGTGGGGGCGGGTGCTTCCCCATTGGTCAGACATGCTTGAGTGACAAGTGTCTACACCAACGACGTCTTTCTGACAAGCAAGTCATGGTCGCCACTCGCCAGCGAGCCAGGAAGCAGTGGTGGAGTTGTTGGTAAGTAGATAAAACCGTATTAAAATGATTGGTGTCACGTTATTAGCCTACTCTGTTTGATATTTCGATTAAACATACAGCTTGCTAACTTAGCTCACGTTGACTAATTTGTGTGATGGTGTTAGATATCTGACGCCTCATATTGTCAGGCAGGCTAGCAGGGTGCGCTAACGGCTAATTGAATTGTTTATTTCACTTAAGTAACGTTACAGAGGCTTGCTATGTGCTAGTGCTATATTGTGTTATAATACGTAACGTCATTAGTGGTCAAACAACAGTCCACAGGCCAACTGTTGCCCACAGCGCTGCCTGTTTAGCAGCAACAGGTCATGCAGAGCCTGAGTCTATCTTCTCACACAGCCCACAGGATTACAGCTATTTGACCGTCCCGCTCTCTCTCTCGCTCACGGGTAGTGGTCTCCCCACCATCACAGTCAAATGCTCGCAGACACAGAGGCAGATGCTGTTATTTTGAGAGCGGGGCTTACATATGCCGTCCCGTACGGAAAATAATGTTGCATACCACCGGTAACATGAATATATATTCCGTTGCTCGGTGCGCAAACTAGCTGTGTCAGGCATTATTTATAAGTAGCCTAATGTCCTGCACAACTCCACATGGAAAACTGGCAGTTCAATGAAGTGATGCTTATTGTCTGACATAGTGTACAAGTAGTTACTAGCTTAAAGTATTGTGCCAATAATGATCCTTCTGGTAAATTTGGCATTCAGTTGAGACACAAAAGCTCTTAGTTTAATGAAAATCTTTGGAAAAGAAGACAAGATGGTTTGTTTAATTAGTATTCATTTATTTAGATTTCTAATATCATATAGTATTGTCCTGTCAACCCATTACAAGTCTTGCCTTATTCAGTGTTGATTTATTGACATGTTTATGTAAGATGTTTTATTAGAAGGTGTGTGAGTGAAAGTTGTCTGAAGTTGTATTTTTCTATTTTATTGCAATGCTGATTGATAATGTAGGACTCTGGTCCTGGCTTGGCCTAAGTTTTGGTGTCTCTAGGTGCTGTGCTCTGTAGGCATGACACATTAATTTCTTTATGTGATACTTTATTTTTTGCATCAAATTATTTGAAGTATTGATAAGCAGTATTGATATCGATACAGGTATTGCTGCACTCTCAATTATAACTGCTCAATAGTGTCGTATGGTTACTTTTATTATACAAGCCATCAATTTTGATGGCTTGTTAGTGTAACCGTTAAGCATAATGGCATTAATGCTATATATAGCGTACATTTAGCCAGATATTTTTTTTTTTTTTTTTTTTTTAAAGTAGCTAACTAGCTAAAGCCTTAAGTAGCTGAAATTAAGTTGTCTCATGTCTCTGTCTGCAGCAACACACACACACACACACACACACACACACACACACACACACACACACACACACACACACACACAGACAACGATAGCTACCTACATTAACTGCAACATCTTTCCAGGCAGCAGATGGACTAATTGTTTTTCCTGTTGATCAGACAACTTTCACTCACACACCTTCTAATAAAACATCTTACATAAACATGTCAATAAATCAACACTGAATAAGGCAAGACTTGTAATGGGTTGACAGGACAATACTATATGATATTAGAAATATAAATAAATGAATACTAATTAAACAAACCATCTTGTCTTCTTTTCCAAGGATTTTCATTAAACTAAGAGCTTTTGTGTCTCAACTGAATGCCAAATTTACCAGAAGGATCATTATTGGCACAATACTTTAAGCTAGTAACTACTTGTACACTATGTCAGACAATAAGCATCACTTCATTGAACTGCCAGTTTTCCATGTGGAGTTGTGCAGGACATTAGGCTACTTATAAATAATGCCTGACACAGCTAGTTTGCGCACCGAGCAACGGAATATATATTCATGTTACCGGTGGTATGCAACATTATTTTCCGTACGGGACGGCATATGTAAGCCCCGCTCTCAAAATAACAGCATCTGCCTCTGTGTCTGCGAGCATTTGACTGTGATGGTGGGGAGACCACTACCCGTGAGCGAGAGAGAGAGCGGGACGGTCAAATAGCTGTAATCCTGTGGGCTGTGTGAGAAGATAGACTCAGGCTCTGCATGACCTGTTGCTGCTAAACAGGCAGCGCTGTGGGCAACAGTTGGCCTGTGGACTGTTGTTTGACCACTAATGACGTTACGTATTATAACACAATATAGCACAAGCACATAGCAAGCCTCTGTAACGTTACTTAAGTGAAATAAACAATTCAATTAGCCGTTAGCGCACCCTGCTAGCCTGCCTGACAATATGAGGCGTCAGATATCTAACACCATCACACAAATTAGTCAACGTGAGCTAAGTTAGCAAGCTGTATGTTTAATCGAAATATCAAACAGAGTAGGCTAATAACGTGACACCAATCATTTTAATACGGTTTTATCTACTTACCAACAACTCCACCACTGCTTCCTGGCTCGCTGGCGAGTGGCGACCATGACTTGCTTGTCAGAAAGACGTCGTTGGTGTAGACACTTGTCACTCAAACATGTCTGACCAATGGGGAAGCACCCGCCCCCACTGCGGTACGTTTGTGTCAAAATGATTTAAAAAAAAAACGACTTCAAAACTTTTTTCACTTCATTCAAAAAAAAAGAAAGTTCAATAAAAAAAAACACTTCAAATGATTTTTTTTTTTTTGCATTTAAACAGTTTTTTCTTTGATTGAAATTATTTTTTTTTTTATTGAAAATGTTTTTTTTTGATTGAAGCAACTTTTTTGGGATTGAATAATTAAGACACAAATGTCCTACCCATAACATGGTCCAAACACAAAAAAGATTACTTCAATCAAAGAAAACATTTTCAATCAAAAAAAAAAGTGTTCAAGTGCAATTTTTTGAGTCTCAAATATTTTTTTGCATTCAAAAACATTTTTTCTATGATTGAAAAGGTTTATTTTTTGATTGAAGTGATTTTTTTATTGAAAATATGTTTTGTTTGTTTGAAGCAACTTCTTTTTTGATTGAATTATAAAGACACAAATGTCCTACCCATAATATGGCCCAAACACAAAACAACAATACTTCAATCAAAAAAGTTGCTTCAAACAAAAAAACCTTCACTTCTATCAAAAAAAACATTTTCAAGCAAAAAAAAATAGTGTTCAAATGCATTTTTTTGAGTCTCAAATATATTTTTGCATTCAAACACTTTTTTTCTTTGATTGAAACGGTTTTTTTTGATTGAAAATATATTTTTTGATTGAAGCAACCTTTTTTTTGATTGAATAATAAAGACACAAATCTACCTCCATAATAGTTCACCCAAAAAAAGAAAATTATACCATAATTTACTCACCCTCAAGCAATCCTGGGTGTATATGACTTTAAGCCAAACACAATCAGAGTTATATTAAAGAATATCCTGGCTCTTCCAAGCTTTATAATGGGAGTGAATGGCCCAAAAAAGCTCATCCATCCATCATGAAAGTAATCCATACCATACGGCTCCAGTGGGGTTAACAAAGGCCTTCTGAAGCAAAGCCATGCGTATTTTGTAAGAAAATGATCCATATTTATAACTTTATAAACTATAATCACTGGCTTCTGGTAACATGAGTCTGGTTCAGGCAGAAGAGTGACCTCTGACCCGACGGATGATGTAAGAGTAGCGTGAGCTTAGGTGAGAGTCAACGCCTCTCATGGTAATAGAGCTGGACAACAAAATGAAGCTCCTCCCACATTTCTCTTTAAAATTTCTCGTTTTAGATTTCGAATTAATGACCGGTGTTTTGTTTTGCTCTATCATCTGCGCTTCCTCATTCGTCAAGTCGGGTCAGAGGTCAATCTTCCGCCAGAACTTAACTCGCATACGGCCGTTACCAGAAGCCAGTGATTATAGTTTATAAAGTTATAATTGTGGATATTTTTCCTCACAAATACGCATGGCTTCGCTTCAGAAGGCCTTTATTAACCCCCTGGAGCCGTATGGATTACTTTTATAATGTGGATGCACTTTTTATAAAGCTTTTAGGAGCCAGGATATTCTTTAATATAGGCTATCTCTGATTGTGTTTGGCTGAAAGAAGAAAGTAATATACATCTAGGATGGCTTGAGGGTGAGTAAAATATGGGATAATGTAAATTTTTGGGTGAACTAACCCTTTAACTGTGCACTTTGGCGTTTGACGTGGCCGCTAGGACAGGGCGAATCAACGAATACTACTATGACGAAGGCATATCTTATTAATATTAATGAGGATACGTGCCCGAACGCTCAAGGGAGGCTTTGAAGTACGTCAGTTTGACCTCATGAATATTTAAATTCGAAGCCTTCGCCGTAGTATGATTGGCCAGCTCCTCGGCGCTGTGCGGATTCTGCGCTGTCTGCTAAAGTACCGGGCGGGATTTCCGCAATACATTCAGTATGGCGAAGACTTACGATTATTTGTTTAAACTGCTGTTAATCGGGGATTCCGGTGTCGGGAAGACCTGTGTGCTGTTCAGATTCTCGGAGGATGCCTTTAACTCGACGTTTATTTCGACAATAGGTATTTAGATCTTATATTTATATCGGATTGTTTATGAAACGTCAGGCTGTGCTAGCGGCTAAGCTAATAGACTAGGAACTGTGTTAGCTCTTCCTGAGTTTTGTTTTGTTTTGTTTCTAAACTTTGACAGGTTCGCTGGTGTTTTGTAATTAATTATTTGTGTGTGGTGATATAGTGTGTGTTTAATGAACCTTTCTGCTGGTTTGTTGGTTAGCATGTAAGTTAAGTTAGCTGCTTTGACAGAATGACTCGGACATTAAATGAAAGGTTTGCTTTTGTTTAAATTCTTATTTTTTAAACTTTGTAATATCAACTGGATAGAAGTATTATATAAACTGTCGAATATTCAATTAAATATTTAAAAAATATATATGTTGTTAGAAACCCGTGAGCCAATTGTCACCTGTTTCACACACACTATAAGACTCAATATTCTATTTATGTAATAATGTAATATTCTTGTCTACTTTCAGTTAAATAGTGTTTCAGAAAATTTTACTGTTACTGTGGTAGTACCATGGTACAGTTATGCTAATATCGGACTGTGATGCTACTTTGATATATAGATACATGATGCTCAATGATTACTTTTACCAAGGTAATGCAAGTTACTTTATAGAATGATATTACCAAAACAGTGGTATTGACATCTACATGTTGTAATTTGTAAAATGTGAGAAAAAAACAAGGCTTCTATTGTCACTTTTTTTTGGTGTCTTAAGAAAAAGGGATGGTGTACTAAAAAATTCTGTTATTAATTACTAATTACTTATATGTCCTTCCAAACCTGCAAGACTTTCATTCATCTTTGGAACATAAATGAAGATATTTTGAATAAAATCTGAGCCGGTTCTGTCGCTCCATTGACAGCTACTCAACTACCACTTTGACGCTTCGTAAAGAAATTGTAAAACTAATCCATATGAATCGAGATTATCCAAATTATCTGAAAAGACACAATTGCTGTATATGATGAACAGATTTAATTTAAGCTTTTATCAGCGAACCTATACAGAAGCTCAACCAAACATTCTTGATGCATGTGAACAAACCTCATTGGTTCTTGCTGAAGCTCAAACGTGATGCGTAACACGAGAATGAACCTCATTGGTTCTCACACGTCATGCGAACTTGTTTGAGCTTCCGTTTACCACAACTGATGTTTGAGTTGATAAATGTTTATTTTATATGTGAATAACAGCCTAAATTCAATCTGTTCATCATATAAAGCGATCGTCTCTTCAGAAATTGGACTAAACCACTCAATTCATATGGATTAGTTTTGTAATCTCTTCTTTATAAGTGGTAGTTGCTTAGCTGTCAATGGAGGGACAGAAAACTCTCAGATTTCATCAAAAATATCTTCATTTGTGTTCAAAAGATGAACGAAAGTCTTATGGTTTGGAACGACATCAGTAAATGATGACGCAATGTTAATTTTAGGTCGAACTAACCCTTTAAATCAACTTTACGATGGTCCAGATCAAGGCGTTTCAATCTTTTAGATTCCGCACAGACCCACAAATATGATTATCCTCATGCGAGGGACACCAATCCCAAAACTTAAAAGATATAGGCTAAATGTCCCAATTTATACTATAAAAATATTATAAACGTATAAAATATTATTTGCAAAATATTCAGTTCCTATTACTTTATATTATTCGATTTTTAGTACAGTTCTGATAGATGTTTAACGGTCATACTTACGTTTTTAGTACTTTGCGAAATGAACTGGTGTGTCTAGCTGGTTTGATGCTTGGCTTTGTCATTCATCATATGTTCATCATATATATCATATGTTCTATGTGCATTGCTTTTAACACCTAACAATAGTCTGTTGTTGGACGTTTTTGAAAGAGACGCTGTATTGGGTTTGTTTTTCAGCCTATGATGACAGTTGTGCTGTGTATTTTCTCTTCCAGGTATCGATTTCAAGATCAGGACAATAGAACTAGATGGCAAGAAGATAAAGTTACAGATATGGTGAGTTTCTAGTCGTCTTTCCTTCTAGTCAACATTTGAAATGGAAGTTTATCAAAGTTGTCCTAAGACAAGAATGGGGGTATTGTTCAAAATTCATGTATAACTTTGATTAAAGGTTTTGATACACTTCAAATGTTGATTACTGTAGTTGAACATGAGTCATGAGTGACTTCGTAGAGTTTTATGAAGGAGCTGTTGTTTGACTTGTGAAACCATGATTCATTTCTCCTTTACAATGTAATTTCCCTGGTAAGGAAGATGTCATCTTCCACTTTACCAGACCTGCAAACCACATTTCTGCTGGGCCACAGTTACAACACTAATATATTGTTTGATATTTACAGGGACACGGCAGGACAGGAACGATTCCGAACGATCACAACGGCATATTACAGAGGAGCAATGGTAAGATGATGATTCTTATGTATGATGAGCTTCAGTAATTTCAGCTGTCGGTCTTGCCTGTTAATGCTATAATAATACTAATGCTCATTTGCTGGCATCTTTATAATTGCAGTGTTTTGCACAGTTGTAATTTGTCTTGTGCTCTGATCTCAGGGTATCATGCTGGTTTATGATATAACCAATGAGAAATCATTTGACAACATCAAAAACTGGATCCGAAACATAGAGGAGGTGAGTGCCTGCTTTATCTGCCTTCAATAATATACTTCAGATTGTGTGCAATGTTTCCATAGTATGCATAATCCGCAGGTTTTTTATATTAGCGTAAATAGCTCAAACAGTAAAGCCATGGGTTCAGTTCCCATGAGAATGCATGAACTGATAAAATGCATAGTTTAAATGCATTGCGATTTGCTTTGGATCCAAAGTGTCTGCCAGTTGCATGAATGAAAATGTAAATATTTAATCTATTTATTTATTAATATAGAAGTGGGCGACTTTAGTCATTGCACCTCACTGGGTTTTTTGTCTCTCTAGCATCTTGCGCCGTGAACATTGAGCTTTTAATATGAATACAAAAGCATGTGTTGTGCTTATTATTGTTTGTCTGGTGGACATTACCCTAAATTACCCTGATGCCTAATTACTAGTCATTTTGAAAATATGTAGCATTGCACACATCCATAAAAGTACCGTTTGAATATTCAACAGCAAATGATTACAGTGCATGTTCTTGTATGTGTTCAACCCAGCATGCATCAGCAGATGTAGAAAAAATGATTTTGGGGAACAAATGTGACATTAATGAGAAGAGGCAGGTGTCCAAAGACAGAGGCGAGAAGGTGAGCAGACCATGCTTGTTCTCTTATGCCATTAAAAATTTGCTTATATTATTTAATTTAATTGTACAAGATGCTACAGCAATGATGGAAGCACCTTCCACAATCATTTAGTTAATAATCCTTCTGCATCATCCAGATAAATCATACTTGTATTTTGAATCAAATCTGCCTGTACCCGTTTAGCTGGCGTTAGAGTATGGCATCAAGTTCATGGAGACGAGTGCAAAGGCTAATATCAACGTTGAGAACGTAAGTGTAAATGGCTTTTATGATGAATCCTCATTTCATTTCCTTATCATATCTGATCAAATCTGAGCGTTTAAAGGTCTAATGATGTTTCCTGCTCTACTCACAGGCATTCTTAACGCTCGCCAGAGACATAAAATCAAAGATGGACACGAAATTGGTAAGATTTTCCCTTTCTGTGCTTTAGGTTTATGTGTAAAAATTAATTTAGATTTATAATTGGGTAACACTTTACAAGGTTTCATTAGTTAACATGAACATTTGTTCTACAGCATTTATTAAAGGTGCAGTGAGTGATTTCTGAGAAACACTGCTGATATTTGAAATCAACCCAAACAAACACACCCTCCCGTCATAGCTCCGCCCACAAAATGCTAGAGTGGATGTCTCTTTATCATAGCTGAAGAAAAGCTGGCGGTCAAAAGTTTGGAATAAAAAAAAAAAAGATTTTTTGAAAGAACTTATCAAATGGAAGCAAAGGGAGATATTTGCTTTTAAAGAAATCGCTTTTTAAGGACTACAACAAACGGCTGGTAGAGACTACACCACATTCCTCCCGGGTTAGTGACATCACCAACCCTAGAATTTACATAAACCCCGCCCCCTGAACACGATTTATAGATTATCAAGACAGAATATGCTAATCAATGACTAGAAGATAACTCCACATAAGCTTCATAAATTCATCAACTAACCATTCAGAAATGTTGTCTACATGTTGTCACGTCGTCTTGAGTCTCTCCATCTTTCTGACTCCGGTTTTAACATAAAAGGCTAAAAGTTTTAGAAATTTTCAGTGCATGTGTGTGTGAGGTAAAAGAACATGAGCTCTTGAAGCTCCGCCCCCTGTGCCGGGAGCAGCAGCTCATTTCCTCACAGGAACAGAAACTTTAACATGCTATATAAAAATATCTGTGGGGTATTTTGAGCTAAAACTTCACACACACACACTCTGGGGACATCAGAGACTTATTTTACATCTTGTGAAAAGGCATCATACCACCTCTGTAATTATTCTGAACTTTTGACCACCAGTGTAGGTACATAATAAAGACTAAATAATGACGATTTTCCTTTTTGGACGAATAAAATCCTTCAGTATCTCTGCTTAGCTTGAGCTGTTGTAATAAAATAAGAATCTTGAGTCTAAAGGAGGTTTGTTTGTTTGTTCTTTGCTCACACAGGAGGGTAACAATCCTCAGGGCAGCAACCATGGCGTGAAAATCACCCCTGAACAGCAGAAAAAGAGCAGCTTCTTTCGCTGTGTGCTACTGTGAAGACCAAGGCCTTACTGTCCGCCGACATCGGGCTGGACATGACTGGACTATTCTCCCTCTTAGCACTCCTCCTCCTTCCTCTTTATCCCATCTCTCATTCTCTGTCACGCTCTTCTTCCAGTTGAGTTCCTGGCTCCTCTTATCTTCTTCCATTGACAGATTAGCGATGCCGCTTATGACCCTTCCCTGGCGAAACCATGGCGGGAAAGCATTGGTTTCTACAAGTCAAGGTGAAGAGCTTCGCCGTAAACGTGCACCTAAAGAAGATCCCGCATCACCATCTTTGTTTCAGTCGCTCGTTTTGAGCGCACAACTGCCAAAATTGATCCATTCCTTCATGGCGACCTGGAAGTAGTTGTGGTTCTGGGTCTGGCCGTAGAGCGTGATCTAACATTGAGCCAATTTGAGAGTTTCGTGGGGCGATCTTAATCATTCCATTTTATTTTCGGCGCATTCTTCGACAATCACATGACCTTATTGATAGTAGAGGAAAATTATAACCTGCCTAGTCTTTCATTTTTTTTTCTTGACCCAATTTTTATTTTTCAGGCTGATAACTAACCTTTGACCTATTACGCAAATCACATGCGTTCACAACTGGTGCAGTCAAGGTTTCAAAGACATGGCTAATGCTATTTTCATATTAAACAAATGAAGATCCTCTGCTTTTTATTCATCAAGACGTGTTTACTGCCTCGTTAAATCCAACCTCCCTTTTTTTAACATGCACATGAAGCTATTTCCAAATAGTTCAGCCTTTTATGCAGTAGCGCGCTAGCTTTCTTTTTAATATTCCTTTGCATAAATCCAAAACCTCAGGTCTCGCTTTATTACGACCTGAAAACGTCCCATCGTGAAAGTGTTCCTCGACTAAAAACACTTGAATTGAATCTACTAGTGTAAACTGACTCGTAGCCCTTGTAAGGATGAGAAATTCCTACGTTTGTAGTATTAATTATGAGTAACCAAAAGCAATGAGAAAGGATGAGTATGTGACCTGAAAAGCAGAGCTATACTTGAGAGAGCACCTCCCGTATACAGACGTCCATGCACTTTATCAGTATCTTTTGTGTTGTGTGTAGTTTGTGCCACATAGTGATCATTTTGCTGGTGTTTTTACATGGTTACACGGAGTATAACCTGCCGAATTCATGTTCCCCCAAACGTTTTCAAAGCATCATCTTATGTAAGGACTATTTCCACACCAGTCTTTTCCTGAGAGCGAGCCGAAGCTAGTTTAAAGCATTGGCTTCTATTGATGCCGTTTGTTCAGCTTTGAATAAATCAGATTGTTAATGTGTTAATATGTCTGATGTATTATGGATGGACTGCACATGAATTACAGTCCCACAGCATTAGTTAGGGTGGCACAGTGCAAAAACAAAACCGATTTGGTTCACATGAACAGGCTTAACTACCTAGAATACAATAATCCACCATTCCTGATTTCTGAATATTGTGTTGACATGCTTATAATTAATGCAAGAAATGCAATGCTCGAGCTGTACAGCCCTTCAAAGACAAACTTCGTTTTTTTTATTGGTTTGATATGAGCTTTCACACTGTTTTCTCAGTGTTGCGTCCATCACAAGAGACCCGTTTCATTTTGACAAACTGTGCAGTTGTCGTCTTTGTACTGCAGTATACTCAAATGTACGTTTTGTATGTCAGTGGGTTAATGCACACCAGCAATAGGTCAGGAATCTTTAACCCCTGTTAGCTTTGAGTGAAAGAACAAACTCTTCATCCATCTCCCAAAACCTGACAAGAACACGTTCAAGTCAAATTTCATCCCAAAACCAGTTTTTCTCATTAATGCAATGCAAATAAATGCATTTTTTTTTTTTTATTAAATAAAATATATAATATATAAATATTAACTACTTGCATATCATGTGTACCTTCTTTGTTATAGAGTAAAATATGGATGCATTACAGTAATGAGAATTTGTGAAGTTAATTGAAATAGTTCTTTATGCAATATATCTAATTTTTCCATTGGATTTGGGGTGTAATTTGACCTGAACGTGTTTTAAAGAGATTAGGAAAGCACATGTTTTTCCTGCGAGGCAGAGGCGTATGAAATTCTCTTCTTGCTGCAATAAGGCACACTCACTTTTCCTTTTCCAAGCTTCAATGTTGACCAACTTGAAACGACTTTCTGTTTGCACCTTGTTCTCTTTCCACCTCGAGGCGATGATATTTTTGACTCATATTTGTCATATTCTTTCATGTTAGGAGAGGTGTACCGGATGGTCTGTATGTACCCATAGCATCTCTCTTCTCTCCCTGTATAATAATACTTGCCGTTTGTCTTAATAACTAATACTTGATCTTTCATTTTGGATCTATGCATCATGAAGTTGATACTGTTGACCTCCTGTATGTTTTGTCTGTGTCTGTATATTTTTTTTTCTATAGATGTTCTGCACATTGAAGCGTCTGAAGCGCCACATGTCTAGTGTTCTGTTCTGAGCTTTAGAGGACAGTCTACTGGTTTAAAACATGTTTGGTTGTAATAATGGACCTTAGACGTGATTTAATCTGGCCTTAGGGTGTTTTAAAGTGATCAAATAAAATGCAAAAATAACTATAACAGACAGCTGGCGGAATTTTTTTATTTGATATGCAGACAAACCAAGTGGAAAAGAACATTAGCAAACAGGTACCGCTTTCTGTCTTAAACGCTTTGCAGTCATGTAGTGTTTATTGAGCAGTGTGTCCGTCTAGTTTGTCTCATGTACTTCTTGATTTGATTTGAAACGACTGTCATCCATATCATTTACGGATTCTTTTATACGACCATTGTTTTCACTCGTCGATTGTGAGGTTACTGGGGAGATTGGTTAAATTACATTTTTGGTAAGAAAAAAAAAAGAGAAAAGAAACAATTGTAAATAACTCTAAAAAGAGATCTACTTAAATTGTACTGTACTTTCTAAAACATTGAAAAACTGATCTACAGTTTTTGTAGATATCTGTACTTTTGATTTATTAAAACAAGATTCTTTTAAGAGATGTGTCTGTGTGTGTGTTTAATATATTCATTTTCAGGTGTTGATTTGCTGTAGCTGCGTAATAAGCTGTTCAGGCACATTATTGGCTTGTCTTAATGTTCAAGATATAAATTCTTGTGTTTTATTTTTGAACATTAATATTCTTCTTATGTTAGTAGAGGTGTCTACTTTATTTTAAACTTTACCGTGCGCGACACCATCTGTTCCTGACTTCTGAATCTGCAGAGAAAAGTTCTTACATCGTCTTTTGAAAGTAAATGTCCTGTTGGTCAGGTGATCTTCATATCCTGATGTGGAAGGTGCTGGAAGCCAGAAGATTAAGATCTGATTAACAAGAAAGCTCTTATCAAAAGCATCTGTATACACACAGAACTGCATGTCTTTGTATAACAGCCTGGTCAAACATTATGTTGGCATAATTTATGTTTCATTGCATCGTCACAAATAAAACAATCCAAGCACAACTAAGCAAATCTTTCACACATTTTTAATAATGTTTGAATAAAGGGTGAAGACTTTTGGTCAGAACTATATGTCATAATAAAAGTTAAAAAAAAAAATGTCCTTGAAAATAAAATCGAGGGGACAAATATTGCGCTTTATTGAAAGTTACCAGAGTTTATCTGGTCATTAAATGAGATTAAAGACATAATTGGTAAAAGAAAATCCAGCTTTTAATGTTGTTTATGTGCCTATGTGGTGTTTTTAATGTGCTTTAAGTCAAACCATGTGTAAATTCATGAGTCGACACCATTGCTGAGTATTTTCTCCTTAAAACTGCAGTGAACCAAAGACAGTCTCAAAAACACGCTTTGAAATCGCTGGTGTTTCTGACGTCACAAACTACCTTGTAACCAATCAGATCAACGTGTGATCGTCAACCAGTGGATCTCTGAGCTGAGTGAGTGAGTGGAGGCGGGGCTCATTTGCATATTCATAGAACCGCGTATAGCCTACTAAATGAGGCAAGGGTGTCCAGTTACATTCAAGCTATTTTAAGACGTGATTTTTTTCAAGGAAAAAATGTTTAAATATGTAATTTTGGTGATCAAAGATGAGTTTTAAGGGATTATATGATTGACTACAGGGGGTTTTAAAGTAATAGTATCACAGCAGTTTCATGCTAACTAACACGTCATGTTTATTTATGAATATTTTGCTTGGAAATGCTGCCACTGGGGACAAGTCAACATATTCAAACCACAGATGCTATGTTTAAACCAATATATTCCTTTAAAATAGAAAATATTTAATTTGAAAACCATTAGATGAAATATCTGAACAGAAAAGTGTGTGTTCAACTGTTACCTGAGGAAATCAGGCGCTCTCACGATCATGTGCTGGAAATCCTCCAGAGACAATCGACCGTCGTTGTCCAGATCAGCTTCATCGATCACTTTCTCACACACCATCCTCACCTCATCCTCAGTCAGCTCGTTGCGGGTCAGTCTGTTTAAGGTTTTCTCCAGGTCGGATTTACAGATGAAGTCGTCGTTGTTGAAATCTAAAGGGAGAAACGAGACAAGGGCGAGTTCTGCAAGTAAATAAATCACTATTAAAATGGGCAAATAAAAATGAACATTACTTATCATAAAAAGCACTTAATTTGTGTTTAACATGTCGTTTAAGTTACAAATAAAATAAATTAATAAAACCTTTTAATGCAACTTTTAAATCACTTTTAAAAAGCGTTAGTAAATTGCTTAATTTTTATGCAGAAAAAAAAATTCTGGCTTAAAGAAATACTTTTAGAAGTTGTTTTTCATAATAATAATAATAGCACCTTTAACAGACACAAGACATTTAACAATGCAAAAATCAAAAGAAATCAATGTCCAGATTGTTACCGTTAACTTAGTTTTTATACATAAATTAACCCATTTTAAATATGTATTTATTTGTCTTAATGTGATTTATTTGTTAGAATAACTAGAACACATTTATTTCATATTTACACTGTAAAAAATGATCGTGATTTTAACGGTAAAAGACTAAAAATGCTACGGTGAAAAACTGTTAATAGGCTACTGTGAATAACTGTGATAGATCTTACTGTACATTTAATGAAATTTTACAGTAAAATACGTTAAAAGTGAGAAACCTTAACTTGACATTCCCACAAATCTCTGCGTGACACTTCACATTTGATGTATTTTTGTTGAAATAACTATGTTTCTTCTTAATTTTTTCTAATCAGTTATGTACATTAGGGTTTTATGTTACATTTAATGTTGTTAAATTAATGTTTATTGCATTTTTAAAATTCCATGTGTGTTACCATGATGGTGTTCGTGTGAATGACACTGTGCAGCTTCTATATATTAATATTACATTTCTTATGGAAAATCTGCTTGCGATGAGCTTTGATTGATCATGTGACTTTCATCACCGCTGTGATTGGTGGTTGTCAGTGTATTACAATGGAATAAAACAGATATTAATTCTTCAATAGATCAGTAAATTAACATTATAAGATAATGAAATATATATATTTTTTTACTGTAAATTGAAATTATGTCTGTAAAGCCTAAAATGTTGCTACCGTATTTTTTACGGTAAATTTCTGGCAACCACAGCTGCCATTTTTACCGTAAATTTTACGGATTTTTTTTTTTTTACAGTGTCATTTTCTTTACAGTTTATTTATACAAGACACCCATAGTAGGCTATGCCACAGTAAACCCGTTTGTAAACTTTATGTTTTGAACATTCTTAACAATTAATCCTTCTGTGTGTTCAGTCTGAATAATTTCAACATACTCTATTGTTCCCATCATTGATCTCTATTGTTTGAGAGCGTTATCATTTACCCCGTGTTAATGTTGCATGAGAACAGAGTCTTTTCTGATGACAGCAGCAGATCAGGTTCTCTGAGATCTTTTAATTAGACAGCCGCCGAACACAGATATGAACAGAGCTTTCCATAAGCAGTTCCCACTTTAATGAACGTCTGAATTATTGATATTCGTGTGTCAGTTAAGGTTCTGCGGGTTCATCTCTACATGAATAGGAACAGAAGATTGAGTTCAGGTAGTATCGAATGATCTCATATGCACTGCACTTATCTCCCCAGCATGTCCTTTGGAGGATTATTATTAAAAACGTTTTTATTCATTGAAAAATCACAAATAAAATAAAACATGTTAGGTTAAAGGTTCTATTTAATCATTTTCATGTATTAATCGCTTTTTATTGCCAATGTGTGAACAGCTTTTAAAGCATTTCTTTTTTAAACGAGACCTTCCTCGATCTCCTAGTTTGCCTATGAAAGCCTGTAGACTGATTTTTCAGTCTCGGGACGTTTTTGCCGGGAAAATCAAAAGGATGTGACGGTTACGCGCGCTACTGATGTTCAATGATGCATGAAATTAATGCTTATGTTCAGGATAATGCAGAAAGAGCCATTCTGTACTGTCAATGTGTTATGCAAAGAAAGGGGATTAGTTAAAACTCTCACATAGTCAGATCTATACAGTCTAATATAGGCCACTTTATAATCAACTATCATAAGTGTAATTTTAATTACCTCGCAGAGCTGGTGCAAACATATTCACATCAATATGATCAGATGCTTTTTGAACTGCTGTTATTTATGTGTGTTTATTTTGTTATTGATAGAAGAGCGCGCAGTATTTTTACGTCTTCATCTAAACGTCGCTCTCAGCAGTGTGTTCGGCATCTGGATGTTCGTATATCACGGCAAACTAAGGTTTTCCCAACTTCTTTTTACTTCTCAGCAAAAGAAAAAACGAAAAGAAAAGAAAAAGAACTTCGCCAAGAAACTGGGGGCACTGAATCACGTTCAGTCTCAGACTCGCGAGTGCGAGCCTTAGACTGTAAAAAATAGGTGCGAGCACGAGCAATAAGTTACAGGCTGCAGTTCACTTAATGGCCACCGGTGTCGCTAATAACAAGAGTTTCTGAATTCTACATATAAACGTCTACATATATCCCTTCTTAAACTTATTTCATTTAGTTGCCACGGCAACTTTTCTAATTGTTGTTTAGTTAAGGTTGAAACATGAAAATCAATAACTGGAATAAAAACTAAAACACTAAAATAGCTAAATACCAAATATAAATTAAATAAAAATAAATTAAACCTAAATAGTAATGTTTACAAAAATAGTAAAAAAGCAAAATGAAAACTGAAAATATGAAAAACATGAAAACAAATTAATAAAAAAATATATAATAGCATATAAATAATACTAAACACTGGTTCTTTCAAACAGAACATCAGTCAGAAAATCGAGTGATTATTATTCAGTTACATCCATAATTCTATGATAGTTCTAATGAATGGTTGAATGAGTAGTTATAGGATCTGGACTAGAGTGACTTTACCAGCTCACAAGGTCCAGAAAATATAAAAAGTGCAAAAAGGGGAAGGGTTGCTAGTCCTGCATCGAAATGTTGATTAACGGTGCGGGCACATTTACCGTTTCCCGGTGAAATTTCGAGGCCGATATCCAGTAGTTTCCACACACAAATTTTGCTCATGTTCAAGTTGGTCATGTGAATTTGCCTCACTGTCCATCAAAAAACTGCTTGGTTCATTTGAAAGTGACTTGAGTGCTGTGCTTTACATGTTACGCTGTCGACAAGTAGATCATAGACCCTTTTTTGCCCACGAGATTTCGTGACCGCACCTTAAGACTGACCGTATATCCTAAAAGCGTAATACGCCTTCAGGTCCCGCGGGGCCATTTCACTCAGCACTGAAAACATGTCCAGAAAGTCGTCCAAAGTCATGTTTCCTTCTCCATCCTCTGAGAAGACCTCAGCGATCCTCTGCCTGAATGGATTATCCTAAATGAAAGATGACATTTTATTCTTAAATGTGTAGTTCATAACTACCCAGCCAACATGTCAGAGTGAGCCCCACATGGGTTTTATCTGGGTTAGATGGGCGTCATCTGGGCATGGGCTCAATGTGGGCCCCAGTTAAATTGCCCATTATTGTTTATTTGAGGGTCCCATATGAGCCACATTTGGGCTTTATTAATAGATTACATTTTAAGTGGGCTATTCCATTTGTTTTATATGCATTGATATGACAATTTTGGCTGGTCCCGATAATTCTTTATATCTGAGAGCCGATAACCGATACATTGGCCGATAAATCTAAATCCACATTTTTATATAATTTTTGAGAGCCTGATTACAAAAACAAAAGTCTCACCATTAAAAGCACACAATTATAATGTTCTCATTATAATATTATGTAGCCGATATGACAGCACATGTTGCACTTCACTGTATTTTCCTTTTTCGAAGTGATTTCAATCATATTTCAATCAATTCAATGTTGAACAGTGCGCATCTGAAGAGTCTCAGCTGAAGGAAATAATCCACTATTTATCGACTTTAACATATCGACCAAATTTTCTTATCAAGCCGATAACATTAAAAATTAACATCGGCCGATACCGATATGGTGGCCGATATATCGTGCATCCCTATTTTATATGATTATATAATAATTTAATATATAATAATAATCCATGATCCTTTACTCTTTTTATTTATATGCATCTATAAAATGCATGCTCAAAGGGTAAGCACTTTCATCACCTTCCCCAGGAGCCACAATGATTGCCGTGTGCCTTCCTGCAAATCCCGAGAAAAAAAACAAAACAAAACATTATCACAATCCCTGTCTCGTGGTCCTTTGTTTTATTTATGCACTTTTATTTTGAAATATATTTTCTGCTACATTTGAGCAAGGACGAAGAGAGGCGAGAACTCACTTGCAGCAAAGTTTATTAAAAACTAAAAGCAAAGTTAATCCAAACTGAGGCCTAAATCAGAAAGAAGGAACATAACAGTTTTACATACTAAGACTGAAACACGGGATATAAATAACACAGGATAACAAGAGGGAAACGAGGAACACCTGAGACTGATTAATCATAAGGAAACAAACAGGTCTCTACAGAAACAAAGGCAAACAAGAACAGGGAAACATTGCAACAAAGTGAACAGAAAATACACTTCAAAATAAAAGTGCATAAATACAACAAAGGACCTAGAGACAGGGATAGTGACAAACTACCCCCCACACACACTCACTTGAACACTATCAATGTATATTTGAATTTTTATTAACCAAGTTTTACTGTTGCTTTTATATAATTGGGTAATTTTGAAAGATTTTGGAAAACACTAATTTGATTTCATGGAGCTCTCTAAAGCCCATGATCTGAATTACTGATGTCAAGTCCGATTCATTTCCGCGATCCGGTTCTTTCGGACTTGTGCGCCATCAACCCGAAACTAAAGTTTGATTCAGTTCGATTAACGAATCAGCTCGACCGGTTACTTCATATTAATCGGGTTCAACCGGCTCAAAAGAACGATTCGCTCAAGAACCGAACATCACTAATTTTTATCCTGATGCTTTCAAGAGGTTTTATCTTAAAGTTTAATATAAAAAAAAAAAACACACAATTTACACATTCCGAGTTCAAGTCTTTTTCTTTAAAGTTTAAATATTTTATCATGCAATTTGAAAATGTATAGAGCACCACATAAAATCAGCTGATTTTAGGAAATCTTTGTTTTGTCAGGGACAGGTTTATATATACTGTGTATATATATATATACAAACATTTTAGCAGATTTGGGTTGGTTTGAAAGTGAATTTTGCATAGTAGCAAATTATTTGACCCACTGGAATCTTTACAGAAATGAATAAATGGAGCCTAATTTTCACCTACTCTGGTCCCACAAAAAATAAAAATAAAAAAACATAATAAGGCCATTTGTGGGTCAAGTGTGATCACCAATGTGGGCCCCATGAGGTTTTTGTGTGCAGAACACCTCAGCCCCATTATTAGCACTCATGAGCCCATAATGAACATCTAAATGGGCCCCTCTTAGAGCCTTTGGACCCATTATGTGTCCCTATGGGCAAATATACACGGGGCCATGGACACATTTATTTCGTTTCCATTTGAGTTTCCTATGCAGGGCCCAATGACAGGCCATCAAAAACCCATAATGGGGCTCACATGGAAATGTTGGCTGGGTAGGGCCTATTTATGTTTTGCTTACGTCCCAGTGACGCTGCTTACTTTTTACTTAAACAAAATTAAACAAATCACTCTATTCATGTCATAGGGATCATAAAATCAGCACCTTGAAAGGCAAAATTATGATTAATACTTTACTAGTGGTGTTTCACTGGGACTCTAGACAATTAAAACAGTCTATCATATATATAAGGTCTGTTTCTGTGTCTCTCAACCAAAGGCTGCAGGATTGTTTCCTCTTCACTAATACTTCACAAATTAAACTGAGCTGTCGGTTCTCTTGAGTTGCGAGGATCTGATAACGCTTATAACCCCACCAAGACTGCGATCAATTAGTAGGAGTTTCATAATAGATGAGGAACACAGATGAGATGCGCTGTACCTTCAGCTCCGGCATGCTGCCAATGAGCTCGTACGGCAAACGCACGTCCGGTCCCGTGGTGTAGTCCAGCGGCACGAGCTGGGGAGCCAAATCACGGTATCGGTGAAACAGTCTGTGGAAGGACAACACATTATATGGAAGTAGACCTATATGACATCTTCATACTGTTTATGCATGGGCGCCGCCTATTTAGTGACTAAAAAATGCTGGATTGTTTCAACTTTGGGTCAAATATGGACTAACTCAGCCGTTGGGTTACATTTTTAACCCAACGTTTGGGTTTGTCCATATTTGACCCCAAATTGGGTTAAAACAACCCAGCATTTTTTATAGTGCAGCTTAGAGGCTTTTTCAGTTTCAGCCACATTAAACACACAAGTATCTTTTTATGAAAACTGCGTATCTCACCTCAGAATTTCTTTTCTGGTGAAATAAGTGCAGTCCTTCAGAATGAAGCAAAAACATGCAATGATTTACAAACAGCATTATTCATGCTCATTTTTTATTGTTTGAGGAAAATGATAATGAGGTGCAAAGCATTTATACATATTTGATAACCATAACAGTTTGAATATCACTCTTATCTTGACCATTTTAACTTTAAACCTTGCTATATAGAATATTTCACAAAAGTGCTACAATTTTTACAGTTTTCGAATGTATTTGCATTTTTAAGATGCAGGTGAGATATACACAGTTCAAAAGTTTGGGGTTATATTTAAAAAATAAAAATAATTGAATGCTTTTATGTTGCAAACTGATGTTTTTGACATTTGACATTTGACAATGGAAAGACATTTATTAATGTTGCAAAATATTGTCTTTCAAATAAATGCTGTTCTTTTGAACTTTCTGTTCATAAAAGAATTAAAAAAAAATTTTTTTACCTCAGGTTCAACAAAAATATGAAGCAGCACAGCTGTTTTCCACATTGATAATAATAATAAATGTTGATCTTGAGCATCAAATCATCATATTAGAGTGATTTGTGAAGGATCATGTGACACTGAAAACTGGAGTAATGATGCTGAAAATTCAGCTTTGATCACAGGAATAAATTACATTTTACAATACATTCACATAGAAAACAGTTATTTTAAAGTGTATCATTTTGATCTATTGTGAAAATTAGAGACTTTTGTCAAAAGCATTGAAGATTCTTACCGACCCCAAAGTTTTGAACGGTTGTGCAATAAGTTATCCAAAATTACGATCTCAGATGGCCTGACTGACCTGATATGCGTCCAGTTGCTGGGATGTGAAGATGGTCTGTTTGTTCCCCATCCTCGCAGTGCCATGGCAAACTCCCTGTGGTCTGCAGCGTATGCCAGCAGATATTTCAGATATGAAATACTGGCACAAAAGGCCTCGGTGAGACACGGCAGATCGGGTGTCGTCCTTCAGTTCTTTTATAATGGCAGTATTTCATCATTTAGCTGCCATGAATGGCGGTCTCTCTCTGGCGTGAATGCGTGCTGTCGGTCAAACAGAGAGCGGGTTAACAGCGTCAGATTACTGACTGATTCACACACAGCAAAAACTGCTAACCTGACATTGTTTTTTTTAAAACTCTGTTTAAACCATAAAAAATAATTTTGCTGGTATAAATGCTACATTTATTTGAGCAAAAATAAAGTAAAAACAGTAATATTGTGAAATATTATTACAATTTAAAATAAGATACTGTGTGTGTGTGTGTGTGTGTGTGTGTGTGTGTGTGTGTGTGTCTGTCTCTCTCTCTCTCTCTCTCTCTCTCTCTCTCTCTCTCTCTCTCTCTCTCTCTCTCTCTCTGTGTGTGTGTGTGTATGTGTATGTCTACTTAACTATATTTTACCCAGAAGTGACCAAAATCTCCAAAAAAAAAAACCTTCCTTTAGGGACGTCCTCATTGGTATTGGTATAAAAATAAAGTAATTAAAGGTTTATTGAAAATGTAAAAATGCAGAAAGTTTTGTGTGATGGGTAGGTTTAGGGGTCGGGGTTAGTGTGTGTGTGTGTGTGTGACAGTTAAGCAATATATTCTATGCTAAATTTATATTTTGTATTTAAATTTTTTCTGGTGTTTTTTTTCTTTTTTTTTCTGGATGAGTTAAATGTGACCCATGCATTAGATTCACCTCTTTCATCCTGGTTTCAGTAATCTTCCTGATAAAGTTTTGACTAGAGATCTCGTGAAAAGCAGCCTGGTGTATTGTGTTAATATGCATCTCAATTATGGCATTAAATATGCACGCATTCGTGCACTAGTTGACCATTGTGAGTTTAATTGGTTGGCACAGAAGCTGAACGGTATCAGTTGATCCTGTGGAAGCCCTGCAGCTGTTTTACTTCTTACCGCTTGTTTTCTCTCTCTCTCTCTTTTACTTTCACTCTATAGGAGGCGATCCGCTCATACTCTACCTGTCACCTGTTGCTTTTGTTGGCCCTTTTCCTATATGATCCCATGGGAAGACACATGGACAGATCAGATAAGATCAGATGCCGTATATAACATGCATGTTACATCAGAAAAATGTCATGCTTTGTTGATCTTCCTTTTAAAGGTGTTTGTATTTGCAATATATGCCACGAACCACAGAAATAAAACCTCATCCATCATTTTTGTAAATTTATATTAGACTTTATAATAGTTCACAACATGCAATGTAAAAATTTCCATATTTTACAAGTGACCGACTCAAGCTCCTCCATATATTAAAATTTCATGTCTATTTACATAATTTACAACTTTATCCTTGCAAGTCCAGTCCAGATTCACAGCATAAACACTGCTGGCAACCCAGCAAGCAATATCCGTCATTTCACCGTCTAGGTTAACTATAGACCCGATATAGTCCGGCTATTAGTAACACACTTATAGCCAAAATAACCTTGACTTTGGTTACATGTCGTTTTTGCCAAAATAACTTGTGAGATGTGTGATATTCCATCATGTCAGCAAAGTAAACCGTGATTACAAGGTGTTCGGTTTCATTTCTTCACTCATTTCATTTCTTTATCTAATTGATGAATAGTCTATCCTCAGGCGATGGTTTAAACGTCTAGTACATTTTCACTGACAGCCCAAATTTGGCCTTGTTTTAGCCTAGGCTGTGTTTGGACGGCTATTAGACGTCTTTTATAGCAAATAATAGCAAAATTGCTTGCTGGGAATCCTCAACACCTCAGTGATTGGCAGGTTTGTTTCTCAGTGACAGCCGCAGCAGAAACATGTTATGCTTTGTTAACCTTTGTGTTTGTATTTGAAGTATATGAAGAGAATAATAAGTAAAAAAAAAATCCCTCATCCATCATATTTGTGTAAGAATTTATTTAGACTTTATAATAGTTCACAACATGCAATGTACAAATTTACATCTTTTACAAGTGACCGACTCAAGCTCCTCCATATATTAAAATTTCATGTCTATTTACATATTTTTACAATTTCATCCTGACACAAAAGTCCAGTTTAAACAATCCTCAACAGTTCTGACAGAAGAACAATGTTTCTCAGTGACAGCCGCAGCTTCCCGCCACCATGTCATCGTACTGCTTCAGCACCACGTTCTCGTCGTCGTCGAAGTACAGCAGGTTGATGCTGAAGAGTTTGTCCGGGACGCAGCAGGGCGTCTCGATGCCTCTGGTCAGTTTGAGGGCGTTGATGATGGACTGGACCGTGGCGTGGTTGGTCGGCCTCATGTTCTGACCCAGGGGAAACGGACAGGAGCCTTTGCAGTGGTAAGCGTTGTATCCGCGCGGAGACACGATCCACCCCGACCAGCCGATCTCCTCGAAGTCCACGTAGAGAGGCAGACGCTGACACGGCATCTTCTCTGCGCTGTCGTCAAAGTCTGCGGATCGAGCGCTTCGACGGGGCCCCGCGGGGAGAGGGAGGCTGGGAAACGGGAGGCTTGCTCCAACGGGAGAATCATCTGAACCTGAAGAGAAAGAGGAGTGCAGGTTAGAACCGTAGACTGTAACAAAATATGGACGTAGTGTCCGTGACGTCACTCATAGGTTTCTGAAGAGCATTCTTCCGGACGTCGCCATCTTGGCAGCGCGTCACTCCCGGATAAACGAATGGGCAAAGAGGCGGATGTGACGTGACGCTAACAGAAAGCAGACAGACGGCTAGTAGAGACATCAGCGGCAATCCACCTGTCACTCAAGTGGCCACGCCCTTAATTATGCACAACTTTAAGGCTTAATATAATTTAAACGGATGAGTTATAAAAAAAATCACCCCCCTCACAGTCGTCATGAAGGACAAAATTAGCTATATAGACCAAAACCACTTTTTGTACCAGGCTGTAAACATGTTTTTTCCTGCTGTAAAGTTGGGCAGTTTAACATGGGGGTCTATGGGATTGACTCTCTTTTGGAGCCTCTAGTGGCCAGTCGATGAATTGCAGTTTAAGTCACTTCAGTGTTGGTTTCAAGAGAGAGACATGAAGGAGCGTTTAGGTGCCGCCGACCCCAAATATGATCATACTTGTGTGAGGAGCCCCTAACTTTAAAAAAAAAATTTAAGTGTATTTTTCAAATATATATATTTTGCTAACTAGTAATATATTTTATCATACATTTATTTTTTATAATATATACTTTCCATATTACTATATTAAAAGTATGTTCCCATTTCATCCTAAAAAAAAAATATTATAAATGTGTAAAATCATTTCTATTCAGTGTTATTTTAGCATCATTGAGATACTCATTTTTTATTTTCCATTTTAATTTTAGTTAAAGTTTCAGCAATTTTGTTGGGTATTTTTTATAATTTTTATTAGTTGTTTTAAATATCTATAAAATGTTGATATAGACATTTAAAAAAAAGTCTATATATGTTATATAGGTAAATATGTATGTATATATATAAGTTTTTATTTTATTTTATTTCAGCTAATGTTTATTGTATTTCAAGTAATGGAAATATGTTTTAGTTTTAGTTAAGTATAATAACGCTGTTTCTATTGCATCACTACATGTTTTTATACTCACTATAGTACTGTACTGTATTCTTTTAAGTATTGTTTCTTTTTTACATTTATTTAAACTATTTTTGTTTTAATAAATTAATCAAGTTTATGTTTTATTATTTACTAAATATTTTATAATGAATAATATACTATATTTTATTTACTATACCACTTAATTATTTATTTTTTGCTTGTTTTTTTTAACCATTTACTTGTTACATTTTTCCACAGACCCCCAAACTCCCTGGTTTGAATAAGCGCTAGTTTAAAGCAAGATGTCTTGAAATGTATTTATTTGAGTCTATCCGATGCTGTTTTGGGTAGAGGTCCTGTATATGAGAAGCAGGAGACTGTACTCAGTGTAAGAGGACAGTTGAGATAATAAAGAGATGCACATGTCCTACCTTTCGGAGTCTCGAGAGAAGCCGCCCGCCTGCCGTCGTCGGTGAACAGGACCAGCATGGGCTGTTTGCTGTGATGATGATGACGGTCTGATGCGAAACGCACACTTTTCAGGTCCATCTGAAGACCAGCCAGAGTCCTCACCGAGACCAGGACCCCCAGATTACTGCCCTCATCTGACGTCCAAGAGCGCACCTTCCAGATACAATCATTACAGTGTTTAAATTAATAAATTTTTAGCTAACTGTGATTTTGCATATGTACATTTCTGAAAAGACAGTTTCCTCTGATAACATATCAGTCTAAATTGTAATGTGGACACATGCATTTTCTTTAAAGCTGCTTTGAAATGATGTGTACTGTGAAAAGCGCTATACAAATAAATGTGAATTGAATAAACAGAAATGTAGTTAGTCAATATATTTGCACAAGCAACTCTTTGGGCCTGTTCTAAAACACATTCAGATACCGGCTAACCTTTTAATTTAAACAAAACCTGAGATTACGTTTACATGCAACCTAATAATCCATTAGTAATGGGATTGACGGCTCAAAAAAGCCTTCATGTAAACACATTAATCGATCTGATTGAGCTCGATCGGATTGAAAGGGTCGGTTTATTCCTTTTCTAATCCGATCGAGACGACATGTAAACACTTGATCGGCTTGAAAACCGAAACTGAAAGCACTGCGCATGTGCAATGATGTAGAAATAGCGTAATGACGTATGACGCGCGGAACGAGCTGTTATTCCTGTTGAATAAACTGTCTTATAAATGAGTGTCCCGTCATTCTTAAATTCTCCTTTCACTCAGCGTCTGTGAAGTGGAGCAGGACAATGTCCCACCGGTCCTTGTTTCGGATTGTCATCCACAGACAACTGGTTTTGGGCAGTTTTACTGCATGATAAATATAAACAGTTCATATGTCATAGTCTCCAAATTACGACCAGAAATGGATAAATATAAAGTTCAATGTAGAATGGTTATTATGCGCAAACAGTGGGAAACTGTAGGCTATATTCGTGCAGTGTGCGCATGTCAAAAAATATATTCCCATTATATTCCATATAAACACACATCAACCCGATCACATGTCTGGCCGTTATGTAAACACTACATTCAGATTCATCAATCGGAATGAATTCAGTCTGAATATATTTGTCTACAAAACTAAACTTTTAAACAAATGCCTGAACATTCGGATCAAATACTCAATATTTTGATAATACTGTTGAATTCCTATTTTAATTATGAAATGTGGAATTGCATAAGAGCATATCTTTAAAAGTATAAGTGAAGAGTTCAGATGCAAAAGCCTCTAAGTGCCATCTGAAAATTTCTTCTAGAATGATCATTTTTATAAAGCTCGTATATTTAAGTTCAGTAATTTCACTTAAATGGCAATGCAAATTACCTATTAATTGTCATTTCAGTGAAATTACTGAACTTAAATATACGAGCTTTATAAAAATGATCATTCTAGAAGAAAATTTCAGATGGCACTTAGAGGCTTTTGCATCTGAACTCTTCAAGTGTAGTTGTATGTTTTAGTGTGAAGTTTAACTTTAGGCATGTACCAAAATATTTAAATGTGAAGTTTTGAGAATGGCTCATTAACCAATATTGCTCGGACGCTATCCCTCTGTCCGATTGAAACAATTGTGCGTGTAAATCGCTCATTTTCGTTCATAGCCTAGGCTACTTACGGCTTGAGTGATGGTGAAGACCTCCCAGCCGCTGGAATGGATGGGAACCAGTCTGGACGAGAGCAGCTTCTTCCCTTGTGAGACGTTCTTTTTACTGCTGTCGAGAACCTGATAGACACTGACCTGTAGAGAAACACCACTTCCATGATTAACCAGAAGAACTTACTTTGTTGTTTTCCTCTGGAGAGTAATATAGTAGCGTACCTGACAGAAGTGATGCCTGTTGAAGGCGAGAGACGCTTGAGGTCTGAGCTTGAACAGATGAAGCTCGGCCGTCAGGATCTTCTCACTCTTGGCCACCGTGGACATGTTGAAGAGAAACTCCACGTGCTCACTGTGCACTACAGAGAGATGGACAGAGAATTCATGATGTGAAATGACATGTACTTTGTGCATTTTTACCGTGAGGCCTGTAACTATCACAAAAAACAACAACAACTCGATATTCAGGATAGCGGCTGATCAATATTGGTTAATGAGCCATTCTCAAAACTTCACATTTAAATATTTTGGTACATGCCTAAAGTTAAACTTCACACTAAAACATACAACTACACTTATACTTTTAAAGATATGCTCTTATTCAATTCCACATTTCATAATTAAAATAGGAATTCAACGGTATTACCATAATATTGAGTATTTGATCCGAATGTTTCTCATGATTCAGGCATTTGTTTAAAAGTTTAGTTTTGTAGACAAATATATTCAGTGCTGTGTAGATTAATTACGAATTGTAGTCGGATACTAATTCCAAATAAGTTAGTAACTTAATCCATTACGTAAACATTTAAGGTAATACAATCTGACTACTTTTAGATTACTTTTAGATTACTTTTGACAACTTGTTTATCTTGTACCATATTGATATAAAAATACATAGCCTATAGAAAGAAAATATATTTCATTATTGTTATCAACAACATGAATAATGAATTAATAATTTAACGCCATTGTGAGAATAAAATGTAGCCTAACCATGTAATCAATAAAAAATAACTTGTCTGATTACAAGTATTTTAAAATGTAACAAATCCGGATTACATGTGATCAGTTTTTGAAAACTCGGTTCTTTCAACCCATTTTTGGGTCACATATGGACAAACCCAACGGTTGGTTGGTTTATTTATTTATTAAACCCAGCGGTTGGTTTAATTTGTAAAAAATGTAAAATCCAAAGATTGGTAATTTTTGGTAATTGTTTAAATCCAACGGTTGGCTTCATTTCTTATATTTTTAAACCCAACGTTTGTCCATATGTGACCCAAACATGAGTTGAAACATCCCATCGTTTTTAGCGTGAGCGCATTGTGAGAAGACGACAACTGCTCTCCAACACTTTTCCATCCCAAATGTTCTTTTTAATGTCCACTTTCCCACTTCAAATGAAAAAAGAAATCAGAAAGTATCTTACGTTTATCGAAGAAGCTTCGGACCGTGTTTCCCTCCAGGAGCGAGGGGTCTTTGGTGACCCCGTCCACATCTGCGATGGTGTTGTACAGGTCCAGCATGTACTGGGGAGGCTGTTTGTGTCCCCGAACCAGTGCAGCAGGAGGATCCTCCATCCCAAACACCTCCAAAAGCCTCTTAATCGCCTCGGAACGCACTTCTTCGGACTCGTTCTGCACTGTAAAGTGGTTTTCCAGGTAATTGAGAGACGGTCTGCTGATGGCGAGTCCCATCATCACGGAGATCCAGATCACTGCAGGCAACATGATGATGAAATCCTCTGAGACGGTGTTTGGTAGGCTGGAACTGGACTAACTGAAGCTCCACCGGAGTGGCACCGGTTTATATGATGTTGGCCCAAAGTCTTCGGTCAACAGCCATAAAGAGCTGCTATTTAGTCGCAAATGTAAATCAACAATCAGTGAATGTAAAGCAAATCTAATGGCGGTGTTAACGAGGTGCGAACAGGACTGGTGGTCCTCGAGAGATCCTGGGAGGAAATTAGTGTTTATCAAATGTGCATTGCTGCAAATAAGCCTTATGTATTTAGATGAAAGAAAAAGGTTAAATCTATAGGTAAGATGTTTTAATGCACTACATTTCGCCCGTCTTGAAGAGTCTTTTGCGCGCGGTTTGCGCGCGACGGGTGGTTAACTATCTTCAGAATGGATCCATTAACTGAGACAAAACGAGGATAATGGGATACAGGGAACGATTATTTCGAAAGCATGCGCCCTGTGTTTTCATGTTAATGGCACACACACCTGCTCAAATAGATATTTGAGTCTGAGCAAATTAAAAATCACCTCATTTTAACACGCAGGACTGGATTTGCATAAATGAGCTCAATTCTCGTCGAGTTTGAATCAATAGATAGTTAATGTAATTGTGAGTGAGTTTTCTGGGCCGTTTAGACTAGTTTAATTTCTCATCTGGTGTGTTTGTTTTCATTAGGGCTCATTATAGTGTGTTTGAATCCCCTGATCCGAGATTTATTAATATACTCATGGCTGGCAGGAGCTCTTCTTATATTGTCATAAAGGAGCTTTGATGTTGCTTTAAGATGAATGCATTTTTGCAATCAGTTATTTTAGTTTTTGAGTTGTTGTGTTGTGACGCTTCAAAATCAAAGAAGGCCACGACTGAAGCATCATTAAATGCCTCTTAAACCTTGATAGACTATATTAGGCCTCTGCAAATACTATCTATCTATCTATCTATCTATCTATCTATCTATCTATCTATCTATCTATCTATCTATCTATCTATCTATCTATCTATCTATCTATCTATCTATCTATCTATCTATCTATCTATTCATGTCTATATGTCTGTCTGTCTGTCTATCTATCCATACGCCTATCTATCTATCTATCTATCTATCTATCTATCTATCTATCTATCTATCTATCTATCTATCTATCTATCTATCTATCTGTCTGTCTGTCTATATATATGTCTATCTATCTATAAATCTGTCTGTCTATCTATCTCTTTGTCTGTCTATCTGTCTGTCTGTCTGTCTGTCTGTCTGTCTATCTATCTATCTATCTATCTATCTGTCTGTCTGTCTATATATATGTCTATCTATCTATAAATCTGTCTGTCTATCTATCTCTTTGTCTGTCTATCTGTCTGTCTATCTGTCTGTCTGTCTGTCTGTCTGTCTGTCTGTCTATCTATCTATCTATCTATCTATCTATCTATCTATCTATCTATCTATCTATCTATCTATCTATCTATTCATGTCTATATGTCTGTCTGTCTGTCTATCTATCCATACGCCTATCTATCTATCTATCTATCTATCTATCTATCTATCTATCTATCTATCTATCTATCTATCTATCTATCTATCTATCTATCTATCTGTCTGTCTGTCTATATATATGTCTATCTATCTATAAATCTGTCTGTCTATCTATCTCTTTGTCTGTCTATCTGTCTGTCTGTATGTCTATCTATCTATCTATCTATCTATCTATCTATCTATCTATCTATCTATCTATCTATCTATCTATCTATCTATCTATCTATCTATCTATCTGTCTGTCTGTATGTCTAACTTTTTTAAGACGAATTCCATCTCTATAAATATATTGTTGGGATTACAGTATTTTGTAGGCTATTTTGCATATGCGACGCCTCTTTGTCATTTGCATGTCTTGCTAATGCCTTAATTATTGGTTGATTTGTAACGTGATTTAAAGCTGAGGCATGATTTGCATGTGTAACACTCTTTAGTGCATCTTGTCATGTAGTCCAAAGATGGTAGACTGAAAGATTTTCTAACATAGATTTTATTTACAAAATACTTCTTACATAATT
>NC_138229.1:3605821-3715821 GCF_964197995.2 Scardinius erythrophthalmus
AGCATGAAATAAAGTTGATATCAAGACTGCGTAAACATAAAAAAAAACATTTTAGTAACTTGAAATAGAATAAACATTACTTGAAAAATAAAATTATATATATATATAGATGTATATATATATATATATATATATATACACACACATTAAAAACTATATTTTAGCTAGTTGCCTAGTTTAATTTGAAGTGCTAAAATAACAAAAACTTTTAAAATTATACATTAAAACACTAATAAAAATTAGGCTAATGGGAAACAAATGGGAAATATAAAACAAAAAAAAAAACTCATTCAAAATGAGAAGTGAGGGAAGGTCAAACTTATAAAGAAATACGCCTTTTATTTTAATAAATATAATAATAAAAACTAAATCAAAATATAATTAAGTACTAAAACATTTAAAATGGAAATAAACCGGAATAAAACTTATATGGACAAAACTAACAAAAACAAAACAAAAGTACTTAAAAATTAAGTAAAATTACTATGAAATTGAAATATTAATAAAAGTATAATAGTATGATACTAAACGTGACAGACAGCATCTCATGAATAAAGTGCAGTACATACAAGCATGGTACTTATAAATTACTGAGTCATTACCATATTCATATAAACATATCCCATGACAGATTACATTAATATCCCAGAGGACTGTGATCACAGACATGCTCCATTAAATTAGGATGATCTTGCATAATAACAATAAAACTGAGCAATACTCACAGGACTGAAGGACGGCGCAGAGCAGAAGAAACACACAGAGCGACAGTAAATCCATACTCATGTTCTTCACACACACACACACCACGTCAGGTCTGTGCCTTCAGTCCTGTTCCTCTGGGATATTTATACCGGCTTCCACAAATGTCACTGGTTAAATGTTAAACTGGTTAAGTGAATGGGAGAGAACTAATCAAATTTCCATCACTGTAATGCCTGCTGTTAGGAGTGAAGCAGATCAAAGCGCTTCTCTTACACACCTCTCAGTGTGTGTGTGTGTGTGTGTGTGCTGTCAGACCCATCCTTTCACTAATTAAGTACTTAAGGGACTTTGAGCCACTAAGCGGCCCTCATTCAAAGGTATTAATCATCTTTTATCTCAGGGGGAAGGTGTTTAGCACCTCCACTTAAAACAGAACTGGCTCAAAGCACGTAAACGGGCCCCTGCCCCCCCGCAGAGAGAGAGAGAGAGAGAGAGAGAGAGAGAGAGAGAGAGAGAGAGAGAGAGAGAGAGAGAGAGAGAGAGAGAGAGAGAGACAGACAGAGAGACTTTGTGTTTATTCCACATCTGGCCAAATGGTGTGTGTGCGTCTCTTTGAATGTGTCGTGTCTTTTCTCTTTACTCTGAACATTTTCATGTTTATTAAAGATTAGAAGTTTATTAAAGACCCAGGTTTATGGAAAAAGACAAGAAAATGGTCTATCTATCTATCTATCAATCTATCTATCTATCTATCTATCTATCTATCTATCTATCTATCTATCTATCTATCTATCTATCTATCTATCTATCTGTCTATGTCTGTCTGTCTGTCTGTCTGTCTATCTATATGTGTCTATATCTATCTATCTATCTATCTATCTATCTATCTATCTATCTATCTATCTATCTATCTATCTATCTATCTATCTATCTATCTATCTATCTGTCTATCTGTCTGTCTGTCTGTCTGTCTATCTATCTATATGTGTCTATATCTATCTATCTATCTATCTATCTATCTATCTATCTATCTATCTATCTATCTATCTATCTATCTATCTATCTATCTATCTATCTATCTATCTATCTATCTATCTATCTATCGTTCTATCTGTCTGTCTGTCTGTCTGTCTGTCTGTCTGTCTGTCTGTCTGTCTGTCTGTCTATCTATCTATCTATCTATCTATCTATCTATCTATCTATCTATCTATCTGTCTGTCTGTCTGTCTGTCTGTCCGTCCATCCGTCTGTCTATGAACTGCAATTAAAAAGTTAATTTAACACATCATTAGAAAATATAAATCATTCTAAAAGTGTGAATCCATCAAACGTATTAAAAACTCCATTGTATGTTTTGATGTTGCGTTTCCTACAGTTTATTATTCTCTATATTGGGTGTGTTTCTGCGCTCTGATGTTTTCACCTCAATCATTACAATCACGGGTTACGCCCGTTGCATTAAGTCCAATCCCGCTGATTAATCCACTAATCTATTCAAAGAAACTCCAATCAATCATGATTATCTTTCAGCTTTAGTGTTTGTGCTGTTTTCATCCTCCAGACCCGAGTTGCTTTAGACAGCAGAAGACACATGCAACAGTATAAGTGAATAAGGAATGAGCTAGATTGGTCTCAAAAGCTGCCATTTTTCCATGATAAAGGCATTCAGAGAGCTCGGGGAGCCTCCTCCACATAATGCATGTGAATTGAGGGAAAGTTTCAAAGAGAAAACAAGAGAAAGCAGAGATGAATGAAGCTCAGATGCTGTGGAGGCCCAACTAGAACAATGTGGCATTTCAATCGCAGGTGCAGAGGACAGAAATTAAAATTCAAACCAGAGATTTGACCAAAATATAAGAAAAAAACAAACTGGACCAAGACTATATGAGAAGCTGGATTGGCACTTTAGCCTTATAATCTAGAAAGAGGGGAAGAATCTGGGTGTCATTTTGGACTGTGACTGGAGTTTTAAGTCTCATATTAATCAAGTGACAAAAACTTGTTGAGAAATTGCCAGGATTCGTCCTTTTTTATCTTTGGATGATGCTAAGAAACTCATTCATGCATCTTTTCTCCTCTTGATGATTGTAATGCTATGTATAGTTGTATAGCTAATGCAAAATGCAGCAGCCAGAGTACTAATGAAACTAAAAAGGAGAGCACATATTACTGAGGTTTTAATGGAAATACATTGGTTGCCAGGTCAGCAAAGGTTATTTTATTGATTCATAAAACACTGAATAATCTGGCACCTTTATATATTACCGACTGTATGTCGAGATATATTCCACATCATAGTTTAAGATCCTCTAACATTGTTTTTTTTTTGCACATTATAGAGTAAAACATAAGCAATCTGGTGGTCCTTTTTTAGCCACTTTGCTCCAAAAATGTGTTGTTTGTGAAAGAGGCTACTAACATTCATATTTTTAAAAGGTGCAGACATATCTTTTTAAAGTTGCTTATGAGTATAACAATATTGTGTAAAATTGTGTGTGTTTGTTTTACTTTATTTAAGCTTTATAATTGCTTTTGAGTATTTTTATATTGATATTGTGTTAAATTGTATTGCCGATCTCTTTATTTTCCCTAGTGAGCCTTTTATTGTTGTTTTCCAATATTTTTATATTAATATTGTGTGAAATTGCATTGCCAGTATTTGTTTTTATGCTCGTGAAGCGCTTTGATCTGCATTCCATATATGTGAAATATACACATATTTTAAAAGCATGTTCCGATCCCGTGCTCCTTTAATATCCAACTATGTATTGCAAAAAAGCCATTAATAAAATGTAAAACTATGTTTTTTGATGTTTTCATACTGTACATGTGAAAATATGTCTACCTGCCTTAAGTTCTCCTCTGTCGGCAGAATGAACTCCAGCGGATCTGATGTGAGTCTTTGTCTCTTGTGACAGACAGACATCATTCAGACAGACAGACAGACAGACAGACAGACAGACAGACAGACAGACAGACAGACAGACAGACAGACAGACAGACATCATTCAGACAGACAGACAGACAGACAGACAGACAGACAGACAGACAGACAGACAGACAGACATCATTCAGACAGACAGACAGACAGACAGACAGACAGACAGACAGACAGACAGACATCATTCAGACAGACAGACAGACAGACAGACAGACAGACAGACAGACAGACAGACAGACAGACAGACATCATTCAGACAGACAGACAGACAGACAGACAGACAGACAGACAGACAGACAGACATCATTTTAGACAGACAGACAGACATCATTCAGACACAGACAGACAGACATCATTCAGACAGACAGACAGACAGACAGACAGACAGACAGACAGACAGACAGACATCATTTTAGACAGACAGACAGACATCATTCAGACAGACAGACAGACAGACAGACAGACAGACAGACAGACAGACATCATTTTAGACAGACAGACAGACATCATTCAGACAGACAGACAGACAGACAGACAGACAGACAGACATCATTAAGACAGACAGACAGACAGACAGACAGACATCATTCAGACAGACAGACAGACAGACAGACAGACAGACAGACATCATTTTAGACAGACAGACAGACAGACAGACATCATTTTAGACAGACAGACAGACAGACAGACATCATTCAGACAGACAGACAGACAGACAGACAGACAGACAGACAGACAGACAGACAGACATCATTCAGACAGACAGACAGACAGACAGACAGACAGACAGACAGACAGACAGACAGACAGACATCATTCAGACAGACAGACAGACAGACAGACAGACAGACAGACAGACAGACAGACAGACAGACATCATTCAGACAGACAGACAGACAGACAGACATCATTCAGACAGACAGACAGACAGACAGACAGACAGACAGACAGACAGACAGACAGACAGACAGACAGACATCATTCAGACAGACAGACAGACAGACAGACAGACAGACAGACAGACAGACAGACAGACAGACATCATTCAGACAGACAGACAGACAGACAGACAGACAGACAGACAGACATCATTCAGACAGACAGACAGACAGACAGACAGACAGACAGACAGACATCATTCAGACAGACAGACAGACAGACAGACAGACAGACAGACAGACAGACAGACAGACAGACAGACATCATTCAGACAGACAGACAGACAGACAGACAGACAGACAGACAAACAGACAGACATCATTCAGACAGACAGACAGACATCATTTTAGACAGACAGACATCATTCAGACAGACAGACAGACAGACAGACAGACAGACAGACAGACATCATTTTAGACAGACAGACAGACATCATTTTAGACAGACAGACAGACAGACAGACAGACAGACATCATTCAGGCAGACAGACAGACAGACAGACATCATTCAGACAGACAGACAGACAGACAGACAGACAGGTCCATCTCCCTCTGATGCCAGACGTCTGGTCCTGATGAGGATTGTGACTGTTTGTTTATCCTTCGGTCTGAAAGCGCTGAAGGACGATCTTAGAAACAATGGTCTCTAATAATTAGGTCACATTATGCAGTTGTATCTAAGTAACCTCTCATTCATGTCATTCATGTGTGAGGAGAGTATTGGGAGAAATAGGCATTGCCTTGTTAATAAGTGTGCTATATATCACTAATACTTTTTATATTCATCTTTTACTTTTCACCCATGCAAAAAACCATAGAATCACCTATAAACAACTTAGAACACCCTAGCAACCACTTAGCAACCATGCAGAAAACCATGGCAACCACCTATAAACAACTTAGAACATTCTATCAACCATGCAACACTGTAGCGGCTGCATAGCAACGCCCTAGCAACCACCTATCAAATGGTGTAGCAAACACCTATAAACATCATAGAACACCCTAGCAACCACTTAGAGCACACTATCAACTGCATAGAAACGCCCTAACAACCACCTATCAAATGTTGTAGCAAACACCATAAAAACACCTATAAACATCATAGAATACCCTAGCAACCACTTAGAACACACCATCAACTGCATAGAAACGCCCTAGCAACCACTAAGTGATAGCTACCACTCAGAACACATTAGCAACTGTGCAGAAATCCATGGCAACCACCTATAAACAACTTAGAACATTCTATCAACCATGCAACACTGTAGCAACTGCATAGCAACGCCCTAGCAACCACCTAACAATATTGTACCAATGGCTCAGAACATCTTGGCAGCCACATAGCAGTTTAAAGGTGCAAAACCAGTTTAAATAAAATGGAGCCAGACACACAAACCTAGATTCCACTTGCACGTGGAGCGAGTGACAGACAGCTGGACGCTGTAATCCCATGGCTGGAGGGGTCAGAGGTGAGTCACCTGTCTGTAGGTGAGTGTGTGAGACAGGATTACAAACACATGATCCAGCATTACGGAGAGGGAACGGCACTCTGCGTGATCGGAGCGAGTGGACCATGTCTGTCAGGACTCAAACAGCAGAACCATGGAAGATTCTGGTTCATTGAGATGAACTTTGATGAATAATACTATAGTCTGGTGATCTGCAGACATATGATAAACAATATTTGGATCTCATGGACTTTTGGCAGCCTGGAACTTTACATGGACAGATGTTGTTAAACTGAAGACGCATTCGGACTGACACTGTGAGGAGAATCCAGAAGACGGAGAGGATGTTTTTAAATAAGAAGAGCGCCACTTTACCTCCTAAAAATGGGAAAAATGGGAAAGCAAAGATTCTGTGTGAGTTGTGAAACTATTTAAAGTCCTGAATGGTCTTATCTGCAGATTTTATTTATGTTTTTGCTCAGATGTTGTTTACGGAGTTCTCCTAAAATTCCTTAGTAGAAATAAGTATAAAAAGTGCATCTAAATAAATCTGTATAGCATAATTCGGATCATTTGGACTTTGAAGCATTTGATGAGACATTTGGAGATGTCTTAAAAGCACAGATTATCTGTGAGTTTGAAAACACAATTTTAAATCCTGAATAGTTTTACTTGGGTTTTTAGGATAAAGAGGGAACGTGTTATTGCTCTTTATAGCTCAGGAAACTTTATGGTGCTCTCAGATGTTCTCCTAAGATTCCTTAGTAGAAATAAAAATTAAAAGACATGCAAAAGACAGTTTACATCTATATGAATGTGTATAGTATACCTCAGATCATTTGGACTCAAGCATTTGATTAGAAATGTTGAGATCTTCCCACAGGCTCTCCAAATCTGGATATATTTTCTCCTAGACAAACATTATGAGATTAAATGCAGACGTCTGCTGAAGTCCCCTTCATTTTAGATGTTTCTCTTGAGAAAGATAACCCCTAACAAGATTCAGAAGAGATCTTAATAACACTAATTTCTTATCTAGTTCTCCAAAGAACTGACGACTATTGTCTTTTTATTTCTCATATGCAATTTTAGGAGAATCATCTGAGATGTAGATGATACTTAAATGTCCTCTCCTACTGAGAAAAATAACAGAGGACAGATTATGTGTGAGTTTGAAATCCTGAATGGATTTATTTGGGTTTTTAGGACAAAGAGGAATATGTTATAGGAATACTTCATGGCGTTCTCAGATGTTCTAAGGTTCTTTAGTATAGATAAAATACATGCAAAAGATCATGAGATTTAATGGAGACGTTTGCCGAAGTCCTCTTCATCTCGGGTGTTTCTCTTGAGAAAAAGACCACAGTAATCTCAAAAATCTCTCAAACTGTGCTCAGATATCATTACGAACTCAAACGTTTCTTATAAAGTTCTCTATAAAGAACTGGGTCTGTTTTATTTCTCACAAGGAATTTTATGGAAAGCATCAAAGGAAAGGTTGATACTTAAATGAAACATACATGAGAACTGGAAAGTCTCCCTTAAAATTTAATGGCGATTCTGAGCACATTTTGAGATTTTGAGATCTCTTCTGAAATGTGAGATTACTTGGATCTTCTTTTTTAAGAGAAGCATCTGAAGAAAAAGGCGACTACTACAGCAAAATTGCATTGATTTCCATAAGAAACACCTGAGATATTAAAGAGCACTGCAAAAAAAAGATTTTCTTACAGTCCAAATATCTAAAAATTCTTAAATCAAGAAGCATTTACTAGATGAGTAACATGACACAAGATATTATGTCTTGTTTTGTGGGGGAAAAAAATCTAAATGAAGTGAGTTTTTGCTTAAAAACAAGAAAAATGATCTTCCAATGGGGTCAGAAAAATAATCTTGCTTCTGTTTGAATTAAGATTATTAATAATCTCTTACCCCATTGGCAGATAATTTAGCTTGTTTTAAGCAAAAACTCACTTCATTTAGATTTTTCTCCTCAGAAAACAAGACATAATGGCATTTTACTACTTTAGTAAATCTTGATTTAAGAATTTTTAGATATTTGGACTGGAAACAAGACAAAAATCCAGAGTAAGAAAAGCATTTTATGCAGTGATATCTCTTTCTCCGTACAGGGCAGGTGGCCAAGCAGACGATGCCGTCCCACCACAAAGAGCTCGTGCCTCAGCTGGCCTGGATGGAGGTCGGACAAACAACGGAGAAGAAGAAGACAAGAGGTCAAGCACTGGGCAGAAAGCCTGCATCCGTGAGCCCAGAGGTCATCGCGAAGCAGACGCTCTTCGAGAGAGCCGTCTATGACCTCGGACACGAGGAGAAGCTCGTGGATGACCTAACCTTCGGCAGACGGATCGGCTTCTACGAGCTGCGTGGGGAAATAGGCAGCGGAAACTTCTCCCAGGTCAAACTCGGCATTCACCACCTGACCAAAGGTGAGAGACGCTTTCTGAGGAGAATATGTTCACTTCGAAATACATCCTAAAACCTTCTTGTGTTGTGGATGATGAATGACCATGTGTTCAGCACGTGCGGGTAAATCTAGGTTAATCCAGAAGATTATAATTAATCTCTTACAGGATGTGTTCATTTCTATAAACCCCAAGACAGCCACTTTAATGTCTTTTAATAAGTGTCGACATGTGAATGCCACCTCACGTGTTCAGGAACAAAAGAGGTCAACAGGTGAAAGGGCAGTCGAATAATTGCATTACGTCATTGTTGTGCCCAGGTCTATTCATTTATTTAAAGGGCCTATATGTAGAATTCAGAAACTCTTGTTATTAGCGTCACCGGTGGCCGTTTAGTGACAGATGAGGTACTTAAAATTACACTGTTATGATAGTTTGATACTTTGATTATAAAGTATATTTGAGCCTATAGACTGTATAGATCTGAGACTATAGTTTGAATTAATCCATTTTCTTTGCATGACACATTGACATTACAGTACAGATTGATAGACGTGTCTTTTTTAATTTTCGCTACAAGCTGTTCACACATTGCCGATAAAAAGTGGTTAATACATGAAAATTCTTACATATAGTCCATTTAAAAAGTACAAATATTAAAAACACCTCTTCTATGATGAAAGTTTAAAGTTTCTTAATTAAAATATATATTATATTATATTAGTTCACTTTTTAAGGTGTTCGAAGTAAAATATATTTTTTAAAATAAATGTTTCAATTTAAGTCAAAATGTTTTTTTTACTGAATTCAATTTTCATGAACAACCTGCTTATTGTTAGATTTTCTAAATAATTATTATTATTATTATAATTAGAATAATGATTGAAATATGTGTTCAAGATTTAATGAAAATATATTACTACTTTTGACTTGTTTATACCAATTCACATTTTTACAGTCATTAAATCAAGACTAATGTTAAAAACGGCAAAAACGGACGAAACTTGACCGCGCACATGAACTTATATATGCAAAACTATTTTTTTTTTGTCTTATTGATGCTGCTTTATAGGTGAATTGAACTTTACACAGTTATTGAACGCAATTGAATCAACTCTGAACTGATTACAGCTGAACAATGACACGATTGTCTATTTTAGAGCTGCTTTACAGCAGAATTGAATTCTATTTGCATCATTGAATAATTTTCCTATGTATTACTGTAAAGCTCATTTGAAACAATCTGTATTGTATAAAGCACAGTAGAAATACGTTTGACTTGATGTGACACTGGCGGTGCATTTTCTCCCCATACTCTCTTTTATTCCTCTCTCTCAGAAAGGGTTGCTGTCAAGATCCTGGATAAGCTGCGTCTGGACAAGTGCTCGCAGAGTTTGTTCCCGTCTGAGATCCTCAGCATGGAGAGACTCTCGCACCCCAACATCGTGCGTCTGTATGAGGTGGTGGAGACGTTTCGCAGGCTTCATCTGGTGATGGAGTACGCACCTGGAGGAGAACTGTTCTCCAGGATCGCCACCGGAGGACGCTTGTCTGATCTGGAGAGTAAACTGGTCTTTTCTCAGATACTGTCTGCTGTGAAACACATGGTGAGAGCACATGTGCTGCTGACCGCCTCCGTGTTCAACCTTTATATTTTGCGATTAAATGTTAAAGAGGCTAAACGTGATTTATTTGAACTAACTTTATTTTTTAACTATACACAGCCACAGTCTAGGACTCTCTGTATTCTACTATAATTGTGCAGCCCTACAAACAAGCAGCTATTTCCGTCATGGAATAAAAACATTTAAAAGATAATTGCGTTAAAAAAATTCTCGCAATTGCAAGTTTATATCTTGCAATTTTGACTTTTTATTCTCGCAGTTCTTACCTTTTTCTTGTAATTGCATGTTTATATCTTGCCGTTCTGACTTCTTTTCTTGCAATTGAGAGTTTATATTTTGTAATTCTGACTTTTTTTCTCGCAATTCTGACTTTTTTCTCGCAATTGCGAGTTTATATCTTGCAATATTTACTTTTTCCCCCGCAATTATGATTTTTAGCGCAATTTTCCACCGGACAAATTGCGATTGTTAACTCATGATTTCTGTTCTGTCTGTGCGCACCAATCTTGCACTTCTATCTACTCCTCAACCAGACCACCTAGAGACTTCGGGTTTTCGGCATTATGTTAAGGAAGGTCTAATCTCGGGAACGCACAAAAAAAATCCAGGAAAAGATTTACTATCTTTTAGTGTTGTGATCCCATGAGGTGAGAAAATTGCGCTAAAACACTCACCGAGTTTTTATTACTTGTTTCTCCACAATTATGACTTTTTTCTTGCAATTATGACTTTTTTCTCGCAATTGCAAGTTTATATCTCGCAATTCTGACTTTTGTTCTTGCAATTGCGAGTTTATATCTTGCAATAATTACTTTTTTCCCCGCAATTATGATTTTTTCTCCACAGTTATAACTTTTTTCTAGCAATTGCAAGTTTATATCTCACAATTCTGACTTTTGTTCTTGCAATTGCGAGTTTATGTTTTGCAAATCTGACTTTTTTTCTCGGAATTCTGATTTTTTCTCCCAATTGTGAGTTTATATCTCACAAATCTGACTCTTTTTTTTCTCGCAATTCTGAATTTAAAACAGGCAATTGCGAATTTAGGCTAAATCATGCAATTATGACTTTATAACTAGCAATTGCAAGTTTATATCACACAATTCTGAGAAAAAAGGTCAGAATATGATAAAAATGTATGGAAATAATGATAAAAAGTCGCAATTACCTTTTATTTTATAATAAAATAATATGATAGCCTAATTTATTTTTTTTATCAATCTTTATATTTATACCCCCCCAAATCGTGAAGCACTAATTGTACACTGCCTAATTTTTTATTATATGTGAATCCAAAGATATAAATAATATTAGAGAGGCCAAATATAAAAGCAGGCTATGAGGAAACCGCATAACTGATCCGGCATTTTTTTTTTCATCTTCAGCATGACAACAACATCATCCACCGCGACCTGAAGGCTGAAAATATCTTCTACACCACCACATATTGCATCAAGATTGGCGACTTTGGTTTCAGCGCTGAATGCAAACCCACCGATATTCTCACCACCTTCTGCGGCTCTCCACCCTACGCGGCCCCTGAACTCTTCCGGGACAGGGGTTACATCGGACCTCTGGTGGACATTTGGGCTCTGGGAATCCTGCTGTACTTCATGGTGACGGCCACGTTCCCCTTTAACGGCTCCAGCTTGAGAAGACTGCGCTTCAGTATCCTCAGGGGTTCCTACACCATTCCCGGTTACGTCCCTGAGGCCTGCCAGCGTGTTATTAAGGGAGCGCTGAGGCTCGTTCCCGCAGACCGCATTTCCCTGTCGCAGATCATGTCCAGTGCTTGGCTAAGGGGAATTGAGTATCCACAAGCGTACCCACCTGCTTTTCCCACACCTGCGCACCTGGCCGACCCGTCACGAACACTTTCCAGTGATGAACGGTCGGTCAAGCTCGCGCTAGAGGAGCTGGGCATCACCGAAACTCACCTGAGGAACAACATGGTGTTGGACTGCCGCAGCCCGCTGACAGGGATTTACCGGATACTTCTGCACCGAAACCAGAGGAGCGGATCCGGAGAATCCACGAGATTCACAACTCTCTGTCACTCCAACACATGCCTCGGCAGGAGATGCTGGTCTCACCCTACAACCATCCACAGGAAAGAAGAGCAGTCCGAATTCTGTGCCATCCTGTAGACAACATGAAGAAACAAACAAAGAAAGATGATTGATTAGTTAGGTCTGTTTTTGTTGTTGTTGAACATTTTAAAGTCTTAATGAGCTATTTAATGTGTTTAAGTGTTCATTAATTGCAAGCCAAGCTAAATTAATACATTTTAATTAGTGCTGCGCAACGATTAATCGCATCCAAAATAAAAGATTGTGTTTACATAATATATATGTGCGTGTAATTATTTTGTATATATAAATACAAACACATGCATGTATATAAGATGAATTAAAATGTGTTATTTATATATAATATAAATTATGTATAAATATATATACATGCAAATATTTCTTAAATATAAACATGCATGTGTGTTTATTTATATATACAAAATAATTATACACAGTACACACATACACACATAATTATGTAAACACTAATTTTTATTTTGGATGCAATTAATCGTTGCCCAGCACAAATTTTAATATGTGTTGGGGCACAATAATAATAATAACAGCATTGACAGTAAGACGGTTGAGTTTTACAGTGTATAATTTTATACTTTTTCAATCAGCATTTATCATTTACTGTAAAAATTGTATAACTTGATTAATAAATATGCTTCTATGTTCCATAAGTCTTCATACCTTATGACTTGTGGAATATTTTATCTTTAAAAAAAGGGGAAAATTAATGCGTAAAGTGGACACAGAATTCGAGTCGTATTAATGCATTGCTTAAATTTTTTTAGAACATCAAATAATAAGAAAATATTTCTGTATCTATATTAAAAAATAATAATATTCAAGACAAAACATTAGCTTTAATTTTCCATGTTTTGCTTTCATTAAAGTGTAGGCATTTTTTGTTAAACTGGTTTAAACTCGCAATCAATAATAGAAGATGTCTAAATATTAAAACATGTACATATATCTTCTGTGGAAGTCTCAGCCTTTCAGCATATGTATTTCCATACTTCCTCGCACCTGCTCGTGTCGCGCAGACATCACGTCATCAGCATGTACGGTAAGGCCGTGCAGAGTTAGACAGAAGTCAGTCACCGAGCGCCACAAACAAACAGCAGCAGCTTTTCCTCCAGAACCAAAACAACGACCTCTTGCTGCGTTCACGCCATGTCATTACCGTAATTACGAGATGGCAACTCGTTCACGTCCTCAGACTCGGATTTATGCGTTGAATAAATCTTCAGCAGTCAGGTAATACAAATCAGCACTCTGTGAGTTGTTTACATTCATTATTATTGTAATGTTATGTGCTTTAAGACATGAGGTAGTAACGCCGTCTCTCGTGACGCTTTAATTGCAGACTGTTCTGGCTGTGCGCGTTCATGTGTTTTGGAGGCGTGGCTTTGGAGACGCTCTGAAGGGAGGGTGGGATCTTATGCTTTTAAAGCTAACTTGCCCTACCTTTAAATGGTGCAATATTGATAACTAAAACTATTGAAATCATTAGTTGAAATAAAATCAAATATGAATGTTAGATTCAAAAAAGCTCTGAAATTAGAAAAGTTACTTTGGAAACTAACTAAAATAAAACAAGTCAAAGCTGAAGTACTAAAATTACCAAAAACTAAAACATTGTAAATAAATCAAAATGAATTAAAGATATCTAGAAATTATTTAAACAAACTAAAAAAGTGCATAGCAAAATTACTCAAAATGAAAACTAAAATGATTAAAATTAAAATGTAATTCAAAATATGATTTAAATACTATAATTGTATATAAATACTTCTAAAATAACACTATTAGTAATACAATGTTTTAAAATTTTGTAAATTTAGCAAAGCTTGTTAACAAAGCTTGTTAGCAAAGCTTGTAAAAACAGGAAGAGTTAAAAGTCTTCTATTGGCCTAATTAACCAAGCTAATATGTAAGGGTTATTCAATTAATTTTGATGGAATTTTACCATAGAATTGAAATTCTTAAAAAGGCTTAAATTTTTAAGTGCATATAGGAAAGAAAAAAACATGTATAGTCTACAAAAATACACATATATAAGAAAAGCTAATTAAACATCACATCTTTGAATAAACTTGTATAAAGCCTATCTAGCATTTTTGTTATATAAGTTGGAGGGATGAAATTAGGGAGTTGAATTTAAGAAGAAAAGTTGGAAGACATATTTTGGCCGAATATTTAGAAAAGGAAGAATTAGCAGGATACATTTTTTGAAGGATATACAAAACTTGCCACAACACCAGAGCATTATTGAGGCGGCGAGTTTTGCACAGCAGTATCGCTTATTCTTCGAGCTCATTTATGACTGATGACCAGCAGAGGGAGACCGACACTGTTTGATGTCAAGAACTGATATAATGTGCAGTGCATACTATGAGTGCATATGTTATCATTTCCTTATGTATTCGGACAGGTTTTTTTTCTCCTTTTTTTTTATACATACGAATTATCATTGTCAAATAATCAAATAATAAACATAGTAAATCAAATAATAAACATAGTAATGGTCTGATCTGATCGTGATATTACATTTTTTAAAGGTTTTAAACATTTCATGAGTCAAATGTGCTCCTAGATTGCACAAATATTGCTATTTTAAGAACGTTTTGTTAACGTTCCCATTAAGCTAAGGAAATGTTATTACTGAATGTTCCCTTAACATTCAGTTTTTAAAATGTTTTAATAACGATTTTCTTGGTTATGTGAACGATAAGGGAACATTCCATTTTAGAATTGTGCAAACATTATGGGAATGTTACTTGAATGTTCTCTGAACATTCTGAAACTAGAAACATTTAAAAAATGTTAGATGAACATCCAACTAGAACGTTTCAGAAAAGAAAAACTTTCCATGAATGACGTATACTTATTTTGAGAACATTTTTAAAGACCTGATAACTTTGAAGAACTGTTGTTCATAACTTTGAGAGAACGTTAATCAAAGTTCTGAGAATGTTCCTTGTTGGGTTTAATTATTGTGCCTTCAGAAAAGTAACAGGACTGTTTCACAGTTTATTAAGATATTACAAGCCTTGTTTTCAATGTCAAGGCACTTTGTGTTTATTAAAATAACCATTTAATGCTGACATGCTTTTCATGGACGTTTTTGATGGACGTTTAAGTTGCTCCCCTACTGACAAGTAATAAAAAAGAGGTGACAAAATGTTGCTTTTATTTCCATTTATTTATTTATCATCAAACTGTGCATTTTCCTTTTACAGAAAATTACTCAGGTAGGCCTAAAGCACCATTTTGATGAACGAAAGAAAGAAAAAAAAACATTATAAAACATAGCTGCGAGCGGCAATTAACGGGGTTCAAGCGGTTTAAAGCCTTTATAAGCACTTGTAAAAGTATTATGTTTCATGATGTAGCAAACCTGTAACCATCTAGATCAGAGATGGAAAAGACATTTACAGCCAAAACAGGCATTTTACTGAGGAAATATAGGCCTATATTTTAAAGCTTTTTAACAGTTATTGGGGTTGAGCCAAACATCTAGGAATAGTTCATGTAACTTAAGTAGGCCTAAAAAAAAAAAAAAAAAAAAAATCCAATATTTAACGACCGGCTCGATTGACTGCGCCATCCTAGAGGCAATGTTGCTCAGAATGACTAGTCCTACCATATGATTATGAATGTTTTGGGCGTGTGCAAAAAATCGTGTGATATACACGCACTTGAAAAATGCAAAGATGCCCCTCGATGCCCGATTTCTTTTGAATTTCTCACAGACCGTGAGCCAAACAGGCCCAGCGATTTTCGTTCCGATAACCTTGTCGACAGCCACTCGAAATTGAATGTCCTATAGACAATCGTGGCACCTTGGACTTTTCAGGCGTGACTTTTTACTGCGCCGAGTCGAAGTGCTCCCAAGTGCTATTCCACCATATGTTATAGTTATCCTTTTTACCCGCTTAGAAAAGCGCCATGTTTTATTTTGTGTCACCATACTTGGTCGTGTAACTACTCGTGTAACTGTATTTAAAGGTATAGCGGAGGATTTTCTTTTTCCGGGTGGGTAGTGTAAACTATTGGTCCACCTAAGTGTCAATCATTCTGGTGATATGTAACGTAAGGCCGTCGTACGTGCTCGTCCCTTAGTTTTCGCTTTCTGCGCATGCGCACTTTCAGGTGTTTATGTGTGGTGGTGAGCTAGAGTTACGGTTTAAGCCATTCATTGAAGCTCGCCGTTTCACCGGGTCCTTTGAAAATGTCTGAGGGTCGCAAGAGAAAAAGTTTGTACGAACTGTATGAGAAGAAGAGAAAGGCCTCAGAAGAGAGAAACAAGATCAGAGTGTTTTTGGGAGATTGTTTCACACGATGGCGTGCGCTGAAAACACAGGTTGGGCTTCCCACTGATGCCTCAGTCGCGAAGTTTCTACTCGACAGGTAAAGTTTGGCATGCTATTTGGTGAAAAAGTGCAAATCTTCTTTTGGAAAGTAATCTTGTATGAGTGATGCCGACAGCAACTGGTAAACAGAGCGTGCACGAGGAGAACCTCGCACACGTTTAATAGGCGTTCCCTCTCGGGAGCATGTAGTGTGTTGCGCATGTGCATTTTTTCAAAAAGTGGAGAGGGCGGTTCTTATCTAAAATTCGGAAAGATCCTCCTCTATACCTTTAAATAGGCAAAACGTGGAGGTGTTTGGTCGCTTCTAACTTCATCTCTGTTTGGTCCCTAATGAATGAACTGGGCTAAGCTAAGTGCTATCAAAGTGTCGCCGCGCGCCAGAGCGATTGAGTGCACAAGAGACGAGAGAGGTATGCATCAACTCGTCTTAGTTAAGGGAATAACATTTCAACAACATTAACAAGTTTAATATGAAAAAACGGTGGAGTATTCCTTTAAGGTGTTTCGAAGTCCTTGAACCCCGTTAATTGCCGCTCGCAGCTATGTTTTATAATGTTTTTTTTTTCTTTCGTTCATCAAAATGGTGCTTTAGGCCTACCTGAGTAATTTTCTGTAAAAGGAAAATGCACATTTTGATGATAAATAAATAAATGGAAATAAAAGCAACATTTTGTCACCTCTTTTTTAAGGTGTTTCGATCTGATTGGTTGAATTCTACAGGATGTCCGGGAGACGTGTGTGTCGCGTTCTTTATCAGTCCACCTGGAAACAAATGCCATGATGCCAAACTCCCTCGTGAAAGAAGAAAGCCATTGTGTTTACAACTGTGACAACGAGCGCTTACCAGGATCAACTAAACGCTGGATTTTCACAAGTATGTGAAGTTCGTGGCTCCATTGTTGCAGTAAACTTGCACATCGTTCTTGAATGAATCATTTATTAGATGCACGCTGGTGTGTCATTGTAGGGACATCACAATATATTGTCACGGCCTTAAACATGACGTGGAACAAAGCGAACTGTGATTGGTTGCGTTACATGTCAGTCAAAAGGTCCTTGGCCAAGAAAAGCTGCGATAGAGTCCAGACCTTCTTCCGTCAGTCTGAAGGTCTGGTTACGCGAGACTACGTAGCTATAGCCGTTTTCATGTTATTTCCCCCATTTTATAGCGCCACCAAGTGGCCAATCGCCATGTCCTTTTTTCATGCTACCACAGACTGAGTCCGTACATAAGTGTACCGAGTTTACCGAAAGTGGCCTTTGGCGTCCCGTTGCGGACTTGAATCAAAATTTCGTTCAGCCTAGTCATTTAGTTCCGATCGGGCGAAAAACCTAGGATTGGTTCGCTAAAGTAGGTTTTGCGGAAAAAATTTTCTCTTTTGCAAAGAGTTATGAGCCATTAAGTACTTTTGATCGCTGTAGCGCCACAATCAGGCCGATTGGGGCGAGACTTGGTGACGTTGTAGACGGTGTGAGTACTACCATCCCTCAAAGTTTCAAGTCTCTACGACTCACGGTTTGGTCTGCCTGCACTTTTAGGGGAGAATGCTGATCCCTTGAAATTCTAACAATTAATAAAATCAGTGCAACACACTTGAACCCCTAAATACAGTTTTAAAAGTGATATTGATAGCATAGTAAGCACAAATTACATTCTTATTCATTTTTGAACTCATTTTACACACGTGTTTGAGGGGCATAAATGGCACTTGAATGACCTGTCAGGCACAATTTATGGATTTTAATAGTTCCACTGTTGACAAAACAGATTCACTGTGATTGCCATCATTAACATGAAACGCTGAGATGAAGCATTTAGTGTCATCCTATCAAGACTTTCACACCCGCGTCTGATTAATCATAATTCAGCTGAAATCTGTGCCAAATTCTTTTCATTTTGATTCACTGTAATTTTATGAATTCTAAGACCCAGGGAAGTATGAAAACACATGAGTCACGCACCCTCTCTACTGTTTGATGAGTGAGCCCTGCAGTGATACTGTACCAAAACACATCCAGATCTGATCTGCATCTTGACATTTACCTGCTTAATTTATTGAGCAGCGAGAGATCGAGACATGCAGATCTTCTACAGAAACAGCATGTTCCTTGCTGTGTGTTTAAACATGCCAAAAGCTCTGATAATACTTCTTTATCAGAGCATATGCAAGTTTTGGGAAATTTAGGGAGATAATGGAGACGTATGGGATAGTTTACCCAAAAATGAAAATTGACTCACACTCAAGTTGTTCCAAACTATGGGTAACCAATTTTTTTTTTGCTTGCATATCTGTTAACTGTTGGTAACATTGATCATCATATTAGAATGATTTCTGAAGGATCATGTGACACTGAAGACTGGGATGCTGAAAATTCAGCTTTGATCACAGGAATAAATTACATTTTAACGTAACAGAACAAAAATAATGTGCATTATACATGGCACAGCCCTCTTCATAAATCCTCTCATGCTCCTCGGGGATGCCATCAGATGTGTTCATTGTCATATGTCAAAAATGATTGTTAATGGAGTCAATTATTATATTTGCAAATCTGATTCATTATGACATGTGAACATGTATGAAATTAAAGGATTTTCATATTTATCAGAGAGGATTATAGGTCTTGTCTTAAGCTTAACAACCAATTCCCCAGAGCAACTGCTTTTATCATGTTTTAGCCGGCACACATTTTTGGCAAGGAGATTGTAATTGCAAGTCTTGGAGTTCCCCGGATACTTTAATAAATGTAAAACACAGCAAATGGGGATATTTGGGGAAACAAGGTCTATAAACTTCATTTGAATTAATCGTAGACTCAGGGTCTGCGTTTTACTTTCTTTTTGTAGTAATTTTATTCTTTCTATTTGCATATGATGCTCTGAGTTTCCATTTCATGGAAAATGAATATCCAGTCCTTTCCGATAACAAAACAAGCAGATCACTAACTACATAATTGAAACAGAATCTTACAAAACTCATCTATGACTCCACCCCTAATTTAATACATCAAATTTATTCATTGTGTGTTTACTGTACATCATAAGAAGTAATTTGCTATTGCAAAGTCAAACATGATAAATTTTAGAGCATAGTGTTCAACACCAATGTCTTGGGTTCAATTCCCTAGGAATGCATGAACTGATAATATGTATATTTTGAATCCAGTTACATTTATGCATTTGGCAAATGCTTTTATTCTTTTTTTTTTTTTCATCAAGGATGTTAAGAGGCTAAAAGCTGGTTTAAAACTTGCCCCATTTAAGTCAACAGGGTGCAAATTTTAAAAAGAGCATAACACGGTGTAGGCAACACCGTTTTTTGTCGTTGTTCTCTGTACTGACAGCACTCCAAATTTACAAAAAAATTAGCTCAATGTTAAAATTAACCGGAGTTCTCCTTTAATATCAAAAACAGATTGTAACTCACCCAGAGCTTTTTTTTCTTTTTTGTAGGAGCAGAGCAATAGATGACAGTTTCGTCAGCATAAAAAGTGAAACTTTGCGTTTTTTATTGTTAACATCAAGACCATTTATATATTTAGTCAATAATAATGGCCCCAGTACAGATCCTTGGGGGATTCCCTTAACCACTTTCATTGAGTCAGAATACCTTCCACTCGCACACATTGAGTTCTTCCCTTTAAATAAGAATTAAACCACAATGCTAACCACAATATTTGCTTGTGTGCAATATACACTCACCTAAAGGATTATTAGGTACATCTGTTCAATTTCTCATTAATGCAATTATCTAATCAACCAATCACATGGCAGTTGCTTCAATGCATTTAGGGGTGTGGTCCTGGTCAAGACAATCTCCTGAACTCCAAACTGAATGTCAGAATGGGAAACGAAGGTGATTTAAGCAATTTTGAGCGTGGCATGGTTGTTGGTGCCAGACGGGCCGGTCTGAGTATTTCGCAATCTGCTCAGTTACTGGGATTTTCACGCACAAACATTTCTAGGGTTTACAAAGAATGGTGTGAAAAGGGAAAAACATCCAGAATGCGGCAGTCCTGTGGGCGAAAATGCCTTGTTGATGCTAGAGGTCAGAGGAGAATGGGCCGACTGATTCAAGCTGATAGAAGAGCAACTTTGACTGAAATAACCACTCGTTACAACCGAGGTATGCAGCAAAGCATTTGTGAAGCCACAACACGCACAACCTTGAGGCAGATGGGCTACAACAGCAGAAGACCCTGCCGGGTACCACTCATCTCCACTACAAATAGGAAAAAGAGGCTACAATTTGCACGAGCTCACCAAAATTGGACAGTTGAAGACTGGAAAAATGTTGCCTGGTCTGAAGAGTCTCGATTTCTGTTGAGACATTCAGATGGTAGAGTCAGAATTTGGCGTAAACAGAATGAGAACATGGATCCATCATGCCTTGTTACCACTGTGCAGGCTGGTGGTGGTGGTGTAATGGTGTGGGGGATGTTTTCTTGGCACACTTTATGCCCCTTAGTGCCAAATGGGCATCGTTTAAATGCCACGGCCTACCTGAGCATTGTTTCTGACCATGTCCATCCCTTTATGACCACCATGTACCCATCCTCTGATGGCTACTTCCAGCAAGATAATGCACCATGTCACAAAGCTCGAATCATTTCAAATTGGTTTCTTGAACATGACAATGAGTTCACTGTACTAAAATGGCCCCTACAGTCACCAGATCTCAACCCAATAGAGCATCTTTGGGATGTGGTGGAACGGGAGCTTCATGCCCTGGATGTGCATCCCACAAATCTCCATCAACTGCAAGATGCTATCCTATCAATATGGGCCAACATTTCTAAAGAATGCTTTCAGCACCTTGTTGAATCAATGCCACATAGAATTAAGGCAGTTCTGAAGGCGAAAGGGGGTCAAACACAGTATTAGTATGGTGTTCCTAATAATCCTTTAGGTGAGTGTAAGTTGGTTTGGATAAAAGCGTCTGCCAAATGCATTAATGTAAATTAAAGTTTTGTGTAAGACCTATAAATATGTTTTCCTCATAGTTGGCATGAGGTAAAGTGCTTGTGTATTCCTGCATGTTAAAGCCGGGCTCCAACATGTTCGGAACTGAGTCACATTAAATAAAATCTCTTTGAAGAGGAAATCTAATCCCTCTAAGATATGCATGCGTTGCCGAAACCACCAATAGCAACAATAACAGTTGTCTCGGATTAAAAAACAATGGAAACACATTAAACACAAATTGAGCATTGAATGATGGTTTTGCATTTGTGACCTAAATATTTAACCTGACCCACATATTTCAACACTGTTTGCTTTCCTAATATTCTGCATTATCAGCTCTGAAAGGATGTTGTTGCACACCTGAATTGGTTTTTATGCATTAATCCCTGATAATAAAGTTCCCCGAGGCCCCGAATACCTGCAGGTTTGGGCAGAATATACTTAAAGGAAGATGTCGAATAATAAACACTCTCTCTCTCTCAAAGTATGCATGCAGTGACATAAGACACACACTTTTCAATAGGCCTTTAGTATTATTATTGTATATATTATTGTAAAAATCAATGTTTTTGGCTGGCAAAAGGTTTGAAAAAGGTTGGTTTACACCTAAAAAGGACAGAACTCAGTGTTCATGTTCTGCTCAAAACGGACATCTGTGAAAGTAAAGATGAATTGCAGTTCGGTTTGTCAAGCTGAGTCAAACCTCGTCTTTTTGAGGGATTCCTTATGAGATCTGACTAAGAGTCATTTGTCCGTGTATTGGATTAGCCTAGTCGCATTGTATATGTCTGATTCACTAAAAAGATATTTTTTTAACCAACTACAGTGGTTGTGAATGTTATTCGACTCACTAAAATGAACCGGCTCATAAAAGTAATTTGTTAGTGAACTGGACTCTAGTCGCCTTGTTGTACGCCTATGTTGTTGATTTACTAAAACAACCTGCTCATTAGAATCTTTTTTTTTTTTTTTTGCGAACAGGACTTCGCTTGTTGCAATTAATGCTTTAACTGCGGTATTTAACTGCGATATGCGGTATTTGCATATCTATTTAAGTTGTAATAATATTATTTTGTGAAATAAGGGGCAGGATTAAATAAGCTATTTGCTTCCGCCTGCTCCTTCTCGAACTAATCCTTTTATATTTTTATTTTATTTTTGTTTTGTTTTTTTGCAGAGGTGGACAGTAAAAAAGTACATTTACTTGAGTACTGTACTTAAGTACACTTTTTGAGTATCTGTACTTTACTTGGGTATTATTTTTTCTGGAAACTTTTTACTTTAACTTCACTACATTTGAAAGACAAATATCGTACTTTTTACTCCACTACAAATCTGTCAAGGTCCTTGAGTAGAAAATAACATCAGTCAGTGGATGATTTTGGTTGCAGGGGTTGCATCTTGGTTGGAAATGAAAGTCGGGTTGACGTCAGAACCCTGCATCAGATTGACGTTGGATATTGATTGAAAATGAAAGTCGGGTTGACGTCAGAACCCGACTGATGTTGGTTTCTGACGTCAACCCGATTTTCATTTTCAACCACAATACAACGTCTGTCCAACGTTGGAGATCAGCGTCAATCTGACATTGGATTCTGACATAAACCTGATTTTAATTTTCAACGTTGGGTTTGGTTTTCTAAATGCGAATTTTGTCACTTTTTTTGGAGCACACTAGCTTATAGATAACAGTAAAGCTAACATATTCATACTAAAAGCCAAAAAACTTTAAATAGGGCACTATTTGAGGGAACAGCCATTTGGGTGTCCGAAACCATTGTGGACGTTATTGAGTGACTTATTCAATCTCACATTCAATCCCACTACTGGAACTGTGTTCTAGAAATAAATGTGATATTGACAAGAGGGTAGGTATGCAGGCATAGATTCAGAGGCATACGGTACTTTAAGTATTGCATACAACAATGCAACAATAATAAAACAATGCATTGACATTTACTTTTTACTTTTGATACTTAAGTACTTTTAAAAACGGGTACTTCTGTACTTTTACTTAAGTAAAAATAGGTCAACTTTTACTTGTAACGGAGTAATATTTGACCAGTAGTATCTACTTTCACTCAAGTAAGGAAGTTGTGTACTTCGTCCACCTCTGTTTTTTTGTTATTAAATTCTGACAGTTTGTGTTGTATTTTGTGGTTTTAAAATTTTGTTTTGCTGATTGTTCGAGATAAATAAAAATGAAATGAAATGAAATGAAATGAAATGAACTCACAAAAAAAGTGAGACATTTGTTCGTAAATTGAACTGATAGTAGTATGTTGTTAAGTGATAGTTCACCCAAAAATGAATATTCTGTCATCATTTAGGCTACTCACCCTCAAGTCGTTCCAAACCTGTATAAATGATTTGTTCTGTTGAACAAAAAGGAAGATATTTTGAAGAATGTTTGTAACCAAACAGTTGTGGGGCAACATTGGCATAACTGTTCACATCAATAGATACACTTAACACGATTCACGAACACACCAATAGATTCACTAAAAAGAACCGTAATTTTTTTTTATGAATGTGTCTACGCTGGTTGCACGGAATGATTTTTGACTCACTAAAAGGAACCAGTTGATAAAAGTAGGCTAATTTGTTCATGATTCGTGAATTTATAGCTATTCATGTTGTATATTGTTGATTCACTGAACTGACTGTGTCATTTCTGTGAATATCATAAGATCATTTTTGGAGGATTGGTAAAAAAGTTGGCTGTAGTGATGCACCTGTGTAACGCTTGAGTCTTCAGGCTTTTGAACGATAAAGATAACTATCTTCATCACTCAGTCATATCATTACCATGGAAAATTACATTTTACAACCTCCATTTGCGCATTTGATGTATAGAAATCCAACTTTGCTGCGGGATATGTTTTGCTCGAAGGCAGAATGAACTGTACCGACTGGAAACAATTTATCACAGAGGAAGCCAATTTCTGAAGACACTTGCTAAGATGTTATCTGAGCAGACATGCCTCAGCCTTTATCACCACCAACGAGGAAGAGAGAGGAAAACTGGCGTAAAGGTGCAGAAACGGGACTTCACATGTTACACGTGAAACGAGAGCTTCGGGAAAACAGCAGCACGCTGGAACCTGCAGGACAGGCGGATATTCAGACAGCGTGTCTAAAGCGTTTGCTATTAGCCATGACAAGAAAGTGATGGTTGCATGGGGGAATCTGACACATCCTTCACTAAGAAAACAATAGCATGGCACTTTGTTTTTGGGAAATTGATGGTATACCATTGTATTATTTAAAGAACCTTTAAACAGTTGTAAGTTTGCATGTAAAAGACCCCCAAAAACAGATTCGGAAAGATTTATTTATGACAATTATCCAGTAGGGGTGAATTCAGGTCGATTGGGATATTTAAGTTTCTCGATGGGAAAAAGTGTCATCATTCACCCCTACATATAAAAGTATCATCCGATACCATGTAAAAGTTGACCTTTAGAAAGTAAATTTAACAATCTGTTTCACAAGAGCCATAAGCTGTAATTCTCTGGCTTTTTATTGACCCTGTTATATTGCACAACGTGTCTTTTGTTTCGCGGGAAAGTGAAAGTAGGTTACAACACAATTAAAACTATTTCATGTGTTCTTCTGAAATGGATTATTACTGTCATTACTGTCTGTCATGTCTAATCTTTAAGAAGTGAATCTCAAAACATGTCAGATTTTAGTTAATCTGCAATCAAAATTCAGAGATCTTTCTATGAATCAAATTATCTTAAGATCAACTGATCTACATTCATTTTCTAGCTCTATACTCTTAGTTTGACAACTATTACTCATTTGTGTCTTCTAAGGGATTTTAGGAGAACCATCTGATACTTAAATACTCAGTTAACCTCACAATTATCGACGTGCATCATGTAAAAAAAAGGATAAATCCAGTTATTTTAGAACATTTTATTTGTCATATATGAGCAAAAATCTGCAGTGTAAAGAATATTTTATCAGGAACACAAAGAGCTCGTGACATTGCATCACGTCCTCTATAAAGATACTTTCTCACTGGATTGAGTGTTAAAGTGAATATGAAATGTGAAAAACATTACCACTTAAATAATAAACTCTAGTATAAAACCTCACTGAAATACACAGAGTAAAGAGATTTAAGAAAATAAATGAGATCTATGAACATTCATTTTATCAATAGGCTAACTATGAAATAATCACTTAAGCTTATTGCATTAAAGCACAATAACAAATCATAATTTACAATGCATTATAATACCGTACAAACTCCAAAATTACTTGTCGGTGCGTCAGCTATATAATAAACTCATAAGGAAATAGAAGGGTTATCTGTGTTGCTTGCAAAACCTTCCCACCCACATTTATGGCTAATTATTGTCTAATATTTTATCACACTGACTGTTTATCATAGATACTGTGGGGCAAAAAGCGGTCAGTCAAAGTGTGCAAAGTGAAAGTTCATGATACAATAGCTTAATATGACCCTGTACAATTAAGCTCTGTTCTAAAACCTAGTAAGCTGCCTACATAGCAAGCATCATATACTACATACATCGCGAAAGGAATTCAAATATACTTTATGGTTATTAGATTATTGTATTGTTAGCTTAGCAACATGCAATGGCGAATTGTAAGTCTCCTGTGCGGTTTACATGAGGAGCACTAACTGAGCGCTGATTGAGTTGCTTCCTATGCACTTAAAAGTAGACATCAAGGCAGCTCACAAGGTTTTGTAAGAGAGCCTGGAAGTGAGGGTTACAGCAGCGTGTGGAAAAGGGGAAACAATGGCCATCTCCCATTCTGAGCATTAAACCAGCAGTCCGTCAGTGAAGCGACAAAGGTCTGGAAACAGGAAATACCACCTGATACCACAGGAAGTACTAAGAACACCAGTCAATCCATGCTGAAATATGCACTCGGAGAGCCGGAGCTCAAAGAAAGAATGTGATTGGCCGAGACACTCGGGCAGCTTTCCCTCCTCTGTCCTCTGGCTTGTTTGTTTAGCCTCTTACATTCTGTATATCAAAAGAAAAATAATTCATTACATTTCAAACATATTCCTTTGACAAAGTTAATATTTTATAATTATTATGGATGCCATTTTTATGACTGGGCTATACATGGAATGTTTGTACATTTAAGGCAAGACACCACAGGTGAATAGGGTAAAACTTTGAACCGATTGATAGATATCAACACGTATTCCCTAGTTGATTAACTCTTTATCCGCCATGATGGACAGAATTTTCAGGCTTTTTTGAGACGCTTCCCCACCATTGATGGAATTTTCCATTTTCTATGAGACAACACTTCCCTGCCATTGACAGAATTTTCCGGCTTTTCTTAGACAACTCTTCTCTGCCAATGACGGAATTTTCCATCTTCTGCTTTCTCCATTTTCCAATTATGCTTTTTTTAAATTAAACTTATCCACATGCATGAAGGTAGAGTGAAACTTTTTTTTTCATTTTTACAGAGGCTCTCTTCTTTCTTTTGATATATTGCACGTTCAGAAATTCCTACAACAAAATATAAGGGCCATGAAAGTTTTGTGAAAATTATCAAAAATGCTGGCTATCTGCCAACTTTTACAAAAAAAAATGTTGTCGGGGAAAGAGTTAATCACAGTACATTAAGACAAATGATGCATTATCTAATTAAATATGCCCTAATTTGCATACATTTACATAATATTTATAATTTATTGCAACATAAATAAAAAAATAGTCAAAAGGCAGACTTTTTCGCTATATTTTTTAAGAAATAAAATATATAAATCAGGCAAATGATAAACAACACCCTCTCAATATAGAAAAACTTTCAAATATAGATAGGAATAAAACTGTAAAGTTTAGTGTATGTACAGTTAGTGCTTCTGACGTGGAGATTTGTACAGACGCAAATAAAGTGTAACAAAATAATAATACATAAATGTACACTTTGGATGTTTGTTACATGTTATGGACATGTTATGCAAGCAAAATAGCTCAAAATTGACCAGCGAATTTATTTTGCCTGTAGTATCTTGCCTTAAAAATATTCAAATAAAATTATTTTTTCACTATGCAGGAGTATTAAAGTCAATAGGTGATTATAAATGCTAAGGAAAATAAACATATACATTTTATACTCACCTTCTTGGGTGAGAATGATTCCTGTCTGTCCACCCTCTGCATGATTTCCTTGACCCATTTCTCTCTGGGATCAGCGCAAAACACACGGCCGTGTCTCAGTGTGAAGCTGCAGGGAGAACATTGCATTAAGTAAGGAATAATTGACGACAGGCCGTTGAATTATTAGAAAAATAGGCTAATGCACACCCGAGGTGGTAATGCGGTCACGACACGAAGCGGAGTGGCCGTTCACCTCGGGTGTGCATTATTTTTCTAATAATTCAACGGCCTGAAGTCAATTATTCCGCTTAGGCCTATAGCCTACTACAGTTACCACACTTCGAAACATTGTTCGGATTATGTATTTCAAGACGTTTGTAAAGTTGTTGTCATTAAAACGCTCTTGTATGTAGGACTAATTTCTTACGCATCTAAACCAATGCCTCCGTTGCTAATTCCAAAACGTCATTTTAGAGTTAGTAACGGAGGTCTGAGCCACTGATAACAGACTAATGCTGGGACACACGACTAGCTGACACATGCAGCAGATTTTAAACACCGACTTTGAACACAGACTGAACGCGCTGAACACGCGTTTGGGCATGATCAGTCATACGTATCAAATTACATTCATAACCGGCCTTAAAGTGTGTCCCCGGCCGGCTTTATGCAGTTATTAATGCAGTTATTAGAGAGAGATGTTGCAATAATGAGACAGAAAAGCATGTGCGTCAATATTATTATTTATTTATTAATTTAATTCGTTTTAATTAATTTGTTCATTCATTTTTCTATTATTGACAGATGACAGTAGGCTACACTAGCCAAATAAATGAAACACAAAGACATTTTAACAAGTAGGCCTATCAATAATTATTTATTTGTTATATTATCTGCAATAAAAATCCGTGCTGCAGGACTATCCATTTATTTAGCCTATTCAGTTTAATTTTCTATTGATTATAGATAGCCTAAGACTATATACTTTATTTATTAAAATTAAACTGCATTTTTCCATTGATTGTGAAGCTAGACATTGAAAATTGCAGATCAAGCGCATGGGGCTAAATGTTTTTTTCTTGTTTTGAATTGTATCCAGTTAACTACGCGAAGTGATATGGAGCTGTAATGCGGTCAAGACCTGCCTGGAACTACTTTAGCTGTGCGTTTCCCTGAAAATAATGCACACCTTACTTAGAACGTTCGTCAACCAATCAGATTCAAGCATTCAACAGCCCTATAGTATAAGTAAGGGATAATGTATAGAGAGGCGGTCGTTATAGCGAATAACAAGCCCGACAGGCTGAACGAGACCCCGACGCGAAGCGGAGGGGTCTTGACAGCCTGAAGGGCTTGTTATTCGCTATAACGACCGCCTCTCTATACATTATCCCGCTTATTACATGGCTACCTACAAAATAAATAATTAATTTGACACAAATTATTGATTTAAAAAGGAGTTTATAGTTTTAAAAACGATTGTATTGATTCCGCCAAAGAAAATAGTCCGTTCCGCGTCCATAGCAACGCGCTGTTTTTCATGGCAACGGTCTGTTATAGCTCGCAGCGGTCTGTTATCGAGAAATAACAGACCGCATTCTACATTGGAATTCAGCCAAGCCATGTAATAACAAGAAATAACACACCGCATTCTACATTAGAATTCAACCAAGCCATGTAATAAGAAGTGATAAATGGACATGCAAAATATAATATCTTTAAAGTTTTACTTTTTGCACACAGTCTAAAAAGTCATATATAGGCTATGTTGCTTACACAATAGCAGGGATGTTGCAGCCTCCGTCCTGCTGTTGTTTTCTGTAGCTGGTCACTCTGTTCCTCATGGACTGTTTAACTCTCTTAGCGTACCGCAGGCAGCAGTCCTCATACGAGCCTACAGACAGAGATACACAACATAACAGAACTGTTTTACAGTCCTTTACCAATGGATGATTTAGTGTCACTGTCTCATAAAACTATAAATGTCACTATATAATTATCATGTAAGAGTGATCTCCCGGATGATTGCTAGCTTAAGCTTTTTAAGTACAATCAACTTGAATTTTTAAGCCATTACAACTTAAATTACATTAAACTGCCTTAAATGTGTTGAATCTTGTATAACTTCTAAAAAAGTTGAATTGCTTCACTTATTTTGATGAGTTAAAGCCATGTAAAAACACGTTATCATACATTTTTGATCATATCATTTTCTTACAGTGTAAATAATTCTTCAAAATATGCACAGCAAAGAAAACACAAATGTTTGACGTATATCACCAGTACTTCATTTGTATTATTTCTTTTATATTTATTCAATTATTAGTTGTTTTTATTTTACTAATCAGGAGTGGAACAATAGGAGTAATATAATCATTTAGTTGTTGTTTCCAAAAAGACACATTATATGCAATATCACTAAAACTTATGACAATTATGCTAAACATGACAGAAAACAGACTTTACATTGCATGAGTGATTTTAATTAACATTTAAAATCATGCATTTTAACATTGATTGCTGCACCATTAAATAAGATGTTGTTGTTTTATAGAATGAATTTGAAAAGGCAAAATTACTATTTGAGTTTGAAATTCATTTATTTGTTGTTGTTCTGAATCTCATAAGTGCACACTAAAGATGATGCAATAACAAATAAAGCATAATGCAATGAGATCCGGTATGTTTTCTTAAACTCTATACATTGCAACCTCAAAAATCAACCTGATTATTTAAAACACAAGCTTAACAGCTTCACTTATCATCATCATCATCACTTGTGGCGTTTACCTTGAGCCAGTGTGAGGTAGAGGAAGCCCAGGAGGACGACGAAGAACAAGACGCTGAACCGCATGATATCCCAGTGTCTCTACTGTACAATGAGACAAAAAATCACAAACTGGTAGTGCTTATACGAGAAGCCTTATCAGCAGCAGAGGCCGGGTTTTCCCAACACACTTATCCTTATTTCTCCAGCCTTGACCCTTGGACGTCATTAACATATTAAGTGTGAACATAAAAAAGCTTTTTGTGTTGTCGAAAAAGCATTTAAAATTATGACAGATGCTGTAAAATCATCACCTCTGAATACAACAAGCAACCATTCATAAACTTTATGGGTTGCATATAGAGAAGAAAAACCAAAAACTGAACGCAACCTACACATTAATGTTAATTTAGCTTTAGTAAATCATTAATGAATATGGACCTGTGTTACAGTACAACGCAGTAAAATCAAGTCAAATTTGCCAGTTAACCCACCATACAGGTGAAAGTCTGCATTTCAAAGAGAAAAATCCTCTATATCTTCAAAGGAGTTTAGATTTTCAAAGCATTGCTGTTAAACATTATATGGTTGCTGTAAAATGATGTTGCTGTCGGCTCACCTTGTTTGTGAAGAGAGGAGAAAAGCAGTTTCTTCCCAGGATTGTGCACGTTTCCCATCTGCATCGACTTATATCGGGCCCAACCCTGATACCTGAGCCAGGTAGAGCCACATCCCTCACAAGGAAACCACAGGGAATTATGGGATCAACTTACTTGCATTTTTTGGTTGAAAACCACAGTTACTGATTTGTCCATCAGGATTTTGGATTTATTTCCTAATACTTCCTTATTTGTGGCTAACCACCATATCGGTGGGTTTCCCTCTCATAATAATCTTTGTTGGTCATCAGTGCTTGCAAAAATTGTAATATGTAAACACTACATGCAGGAAATGGGCTTTAGATGTTATGAGCTGATAGGAGTACTGAGAGTGTCCTTTAGCCAGCTTTGATGTTAAACCACAAGTTTGGAATTATTAAGATTTATTTTAATGTTTTCTGAAAGAAGTCTCTTCTGCTCACCAAGGCTGAATTTATTGCAAGTTATGTAATTTATTCCTATGTAATAAATTACATTTTAACATATATTCGCATAGAAAACAGTTATTTTAAATTGTAATAATATTTTCACTGTATTTTAGATCAAATAAAGGCAACCTAAGTGAGCAGAAGATACCTTTTTTCAAAAAAAAAAAAAAAAAAAAAACTATTTTAACAATCTAAGCGCATGGTCTGAAGTGCAGGGCGCAAGTTCACTTAGGCAGTGGCGATTCTAGGGGGTGGCCCACCCCTGAAAGCTCATTGGCCACCCCTGTGGCCACCCCAGATCTGATAGGTAGTTGGTCAAGTTCGTCAACACAAGAAATGAGAAATGTTGTCAATCAATGATGACAGCTGATCAACTGATTTAGGGCCAGTTTACATTTTTTAACTAACACAGTAACGGTCAAACTGAGACTTTGAGAGCTGATTTCTGCTCAGCGGACGTTTGGCCATGCAGGTCAGGTGACTTATGAGATGAAAGTACGTGCGCTGCACGGTGCACCTGCTGCTGCTAGTCCGTGAAACAAGAGGACGGTGACGGTCACACAGTTGCAGGGGCGTAGCAGCCATTATAAAAGTGGGGGGGACAAAAGCTGTATGTGACCATAGGATGTGACCCAAAGGTGATGTTCATTTTCCTGGCTCAAAACGAGGCGGAGGTGGTAAAATCCTAATAATGTTTAATAATAAGATAATTAAATGTGTATTTTTTTGTAGATCATCATATACCCTAATGTGTTTCCCACATTATTTTTGTTGGTGGAGCTTGGTACCTCTAGGGGGGTCCGGGGGCATGCCCCCCCGTAAGAAAATTTTGTACATTTTAAAGATAAATTCATTAATCTGGTGCACTTTGAGTCACCCAAATCCACTGTTAAAAATAAATTATCCACCCACAAACCGCCCGATGATATTCTCTGATTTAGATATCTGCATCTGATCATCACATTACAATTATTCAAATTCTGGTATCAAATTATTCAAATTATGGTAACATATCACACTGAAGTAGGCTGATTTAAAATGAACATTTATTTAAAATAAAAGTTCTTCTTTTGGCAAAATTACATTTCCTTATAGCCTAAACAGAGGCTTTTCTCCCTTCAAACTTAAATTGTCAATGTTTCATTACATCACTGTTTGAAAACACAATTTTTTTTGTACCTTTTATAAAGGCATTTTCCCCCTAATTTTATGCTCCATCTTTCATTTTAAATTCTTAAATTTGATCAATATATTCAATTAAAATAATAAGACACTAGGCTGTTACCAATCAAATTAAATAATTTACATTGAAAAATTATAACTGTATTAAATTAGATTATTTTAAATATTTTTGAATATACAAATAAGGAATGTTGAAAAGAATGATACTTTATGAAACTAAACCGCCAGTAGGAGGCGGCAGACGACCGTCTTAATGAGCGAGTCATTGAGTCATTCATTCAAACGATTCGTTCAAACGGCTGATTTATTCAGAATGAGGCAGTTTATGAATGGGTAATTGAATCTTTGACTCAACCGATTTGTTCAAAACGCTGAATCATTCAGTAATGCAACGAGTGTTGCTGTGAGATGCGCCTTCTGCTGTGATCTTTGTTTGGGACTATTTTCGCTGATGAAACAGAGCAAAAACAGTCATTGCGACTAAAATGTAAGTGAGTACATTTTTGAGTACATCAAGTAAAATTAATGTAAGTTAATTTTAACTGTTTGTTTATTGAACTGTTATGAAACCAGTCACGGTTTCAATCTTGATGGCATTCAGGAAAACAGCTGGTCGTGTGTAGCCTAGGCTATATATTGTTTCTTAACTAGGCTATATTGTTCCTAAAATGTTATAACTTCACGAGCCTCGACAGCGCACATTAGGCCTATATTATTATCAACTATAGGCTATCAATCGCCACTTACATCAAATGAAATAAAACAGAATCATCCATTCCTCCACACGCATCCATCCATCCACACACGTTTTCGGTGATTGCCTGGTTATTTTTTATTTTTATATTAAAAATTGTTTTAATCAGGGCATTTGTCCGAAAAAAAAAAAAAAAATGCGGGGGACAGAATCACCGGTTTCTAAAAGTGAGGGGGACAACAATAAAATCGCTGGAATCAGTCGATTGAGAGGTATGGTCGGGATCCAACGCAGCAGAGTGCGGCTCGGGAATATAGATCTGATGGCCGAGTGCGGGCACGGGCGGTAATGCACTCGTGTGTGTGCTGGTTGCGGGAGAGTAAAACGATTCGCGGGACTCCCGCAAAATAGAATTATCTATAAATTGAACATCTAAAAACAAATAAATTGTCATTCATCTGTTGCACAAAAGCAACAAGAACAACTAAAACAAAATAGAAACGATTTACAGGCCAGAGTCTCTATGTATAACATGTTTGCATTTGCAACAATGTAGCCAATCACAGACATATGTGTTGATTTCTTGAACGCAGTGGCCAATCAGAGACATTTAAGATAGAATCCCCTCACCGCTCAAAATGGACTTTTTGTTCAGTGCTGATTTCTGCATAGGCTACTGGCAAATCATCTGATTATAGCAAACAAAGTGTATATATTATGAAAGATTCATTATGCAGCCAGTTTCATTGATAATAACAGAGATTTGTGAGATCACGATGAACTGAGATGTCAGCTTTTTAGGAATTATTAAGGGAGAAATCCGTCCTGCGCAGGTCTCTAATGTAGACTTTAAAAAGTAAGTAAGAATCTAAGTAAGAATCTTTATTGTCAATGTATATCAAGTATACAATGAAATTGCAATGCTCTACGGCCAGTGCATAATAAATATAAAAATTGTTAAAACAATAAATAAATATATAAAAAATATAAGACAGAATTTAAGAATATATAAGACAGAGACTACAGCTCACTCCATATTGTCCACATGTGTTATGAATTGAAAAACAAACGACTAACATTATATTTACATTAAAAGTAGCCTAGGCTGCAATCTAGTGTATGTGAACCTTTTTGCAGATAAACACAAGTGCATTTTCAGACAAGTTAATGGACAAGTTAATTGAGTAGCCTAAATCCTATTCCCACTACGGTAATTAATAACAGACTATAGTAAACACATTTCCTAAATAGGCCTGTGACTATATCTTACATTTTATGAAATAGTACCATTATTTAAAAATAAAGTTTGCACTTTGTTACTATTATTAAAATCCTCTATTGTTCATAAGAGTTTGAAGGTTTACATAACATTACTTTATAGTAGGCTATATATGGCCACCCCACTCTAGTTTTGTGTCCCATCTTGGCCACCCCAGTAAAAATGTCCTGGATACGCCACTGCACTTAGGGTGAGTCCGAATCCACTTTTGCTAGTTTAACGACGGGAAAAATGGTTGGCGCTCCCGGTGCATGATCTAAAAGGGTAACTTGTCCCTATGAGTAATGGATGTGTTTTGGGATTTACGTGCGTTAAACCAATCAGTGTCTCATCTCCCATTCCCTTTAAATGCCAGTTGCGCTCGCGCCATGGCGGATTCACTATGACGGAATTTGATAGTGGAAAGGCCGAACGCGTCTCCAGAGCGCAAACGGATCTGCTCGTGCGCGAGGTAAAAGTGTGCAAGCAGAACATCTACGGAACAAGCCGGATTCCACCATATCTTTATGTACACAATAATAATCTTTTACATTGTAATCCTTTTATTTTTAATATTTGGCATGTTTGTGTGCTGCTGTGCGTCCCTGTGTGTTTAATAAGCAGAGTGTGCGCGCGTTGAGGACCCGCCTATAGGCACACATTACTAACGCGCTCTTTATAACAAAAAAATAAAATATATATAATGGGCCATTGACTTTAGACCAGGGTTCAGTTGGTCAATGGCTCAGTCTATTTCTGTTGCCTCAAAATAGCAACGCTCCAACAATGTGCCAGAACACACCTCGTTTTCAGACCAGCAGCCCATGGGCGCAAATGCATTTGCTATTTAAACAACGTGGCGCAGGACGTAAAAATGATAACTGCGTCGGGCTGAAACTAGCAAAACACTTGCGTCGTGCTTGGTGCTGCATTGCGCCGGCTGAAAGATAGGGCCCTTTATGTGTCCACTTCTGTTTTTGTTGAAAATAGCTTTTGCAGCCAAATGTATTTGGATAAATGCGTCTGGTAAATGCATTAATAAATGTAAAAAATAATTAAACCATGAACTGCATACATTCAGTTTTCATTGTTTTGATTAATAATGAAAAAGACTGTTATGGTAGTGACGGTCAAGATAAAAAATGACAGTAAATGTGGTTGTTCATGCATGATTTTCTGATCCTTCAAGAGCCAATTTATACAAATTTTAAGAGGATCTTTCAGTTCTTGCCATGTGTTATTTAGTGAAAAAAATCTGAAACACAAGCCATCAAGGTGAAAATTCAGGCCTTGCAGCGTTTTTGAGGAAATGTGAGCCAAACGCAGGGCTGTTTAAACTTGACTTGTGTTGAATGAGACTTCTAACATTTTGCAATTATACAAAAAGCGAGTGACAGGAGAAGTTCATCAAATTTCGACCTCTGAAGAGACACAAACATGCTTCAGCTTAAAAGCACAGATGTTCCTGCATCTCATGTTTCCTAAAAACCTTTTAGTGTGGCATTTTGCATTCTGACTGTCAGGTTGCTGTTATGTAAGCTTTAATTCTGTTTTCCAAGCCTTGACTTCACACACCACATAAATAATCTGAACAGGGAACTTGTAAAGGAGTTCTAATGAAATTCATAGCATGTGCAAATTCTACAGCTGAGACTCACTGCAACTTTAAGGTTCTCAAACTGACTTGGTTTGTTTTACAATGCAATCAAAATTAAACTGTCTGGAGTAATGTTACGGTAAAAAAAAATCTAAATATCAAATAAGAGTGGAATGAAATCGTTGTCGAGAAATGGCGTATGATCTCAAGACTGTGAAATATGACAACTCTTTCTGCTTAAAAGTCACAATTACACTTTTTTTCTGTGGTGAAAACAAGCGTCCATAAAAAAAATAAAATAAACACTGCTATGAATATGCAGTGGAAATCCGTTGTGCACAACCTGTTTTGTAAATGCTGGAATGATACAGGGTAAGTCGGGGTAAGATGTCCCCCCGGGTAAGATGATACGATCTCATTTAAGTTTTTTGTGTCCGTTTGTTAAAGAGGGATTTGTGGAAAAATTCATGTTTTTATTTGATTTGTGGATTTTTAAATAAAAAGATCAAATTAGACCCTTGGGGTAAGATGGGCCACCAGATATGGCACAGAAGTCCCAGAGTGGAATTTTGTTGCTAGTTGATATATTTTAATTTAAATATTATTGCAATTAATGGAGTTATTATTCAGTATTTCCATGAATTTTGTACATTTCAGACATCTTCCCTTTCATTAAAACCGATGGGTTAGTTGAGTGAAATTATTCAATTATGCAATGTTGTAAAGGCCTTGGTGCTGTAACGCTGGGTGAACTCAAAAAAACAAAAGAAGAGCTGGATCCAAATGCAGTTTTATAGTTTATAACAAACACTGCGACCAGAGAACCATGAACAGAATGAGCATCACCAAACGTACATCCAACAAACTACGTTTCCCATAATCCTTTGCCCAGACTAATAATCAGACATCACCACATTCATCTGTATGTCATTATTACCTTGTTTAGCTCACCCCATTAAAGCCTGGTTTTCACATTCACTCCTGGCAAAGTCCTGATTAGTGTTTATACTGCAATTCTGAGTGTGTTTGTTTCCTGGTTACCTTGATTCTCTGCCTCTTTTCCTTGCCTCAGCCCTTTTCTGTTGTTATTTGGATTGCTTGTTTGTGGATGACCCTTGTCTGGATTTGGATTACCCTTTCAAAATAAATCCTGCATTTGGATCCTCAACCTTCTTGTCTCAGAGCAGTATGAGACAGAACACCAGAACACAGATCTGTCACATAGACAAGAAGGTTGAGGATCCAAATGCAGGATTTATTTTGAAAGGGTAATCCAAATCCAGGCGAGGGTCATCCACAAACAAGCAATCCAAATAACAACAGAAAAGGGCTGAGGCAAGGAGAGAAATCCGAGGGAACAGGCTAGTGATGTGAACGATCCGTTCTATGCGTCTGTCACGTGACAAATGAACGAAATACTCTGAAGTCAAAGTAATTATTTATGTTCCCTGTAAATTATTTTTTACTGCATTATGATTTCTTAATTCAGAATATGATAAAGATTGCGTATAGGTGGATGTGTTCGTGGAATTTGCCTGTTAAAAGTATAACATTTAAAGCCCCTTAAATGAACGAAATGACTAATTTTGATGATCGAGGACACAAACACGCTCAGAATTGCAGTATAAACACTAATCAAGACTTCGCCGGGAGCGAATATATGGGGTGAGCTAAACAAGGTAATGACATACAGGTGAATGTGATGATGGCTGATTAGTCTGGGCAAAGGACTGTGGGAAATGTAGTTTGTGGCTGTGTGGTGATTGTCCGGGTTGGAGTGCCCTCTGATGGTTATCCCGGGCACTCTCACTGGTGATCGTTACAGGTGCAGATTTTAATATTTAATATACTCAGTGCTGATTATAGCCCACAAACTATAAATATACACTGTGAACAATACAACTGTTGTGCTGTTACTTTCAGATTGTTGTGTAGCGTATATACAGTATGATGAAGGCATTTGGCATTTGGCCTGTATTGTGCCAAAAATAACATCAGTGCGAATAAACATAAGGGACTCCATAAGATTAAAAAAAAAGTCAAAAGGACGAACTGGAGCGTTTACTTCCCAAGCTGTTCTCTATCTCATGTTGTATCATGTTCTGACAGCGTTTTGCATCATATTTCAAACTCTTCTGTCACCAGAACATTAAATCATGTGTTCTAATGTGTTGCACCTTTGGGCCCTTGTTTCCACTTCAGTCGTCCTGAGACGCCAGAGCTCCGATGTGGGAATGTGGGACCATGTGATAGCGTCGGTCACTGTTTATGATATCTCACTTTCTTCAGAGTTGATCCATAGCAAGAGCTGAATCCTTTTACTTTCGACAGTTTGTTTGTTTCTCACGGTATGCGATGCTCTCTTTCTGTTTCTCTTTTTTTTAAGGGTTAGTCATGGGCTATTTTGCCTTTAATGACAAGACCAACAACATGGTGAGAATTATAGGAAAATGGGACTGTGCCTGTTTCTAAAATGTATGCTGCTATACTTTCTAAGCTTTCACTCATGCATACTATTTATATATTATATTTGTATAACGTTCAAAAGTTCATTCTTTTATTCAGCAAGGACACATTAAATAGATCAAAAGTGACGGTAAAGAATCTCTGTTCATCAAAAAATCCAGAATTTTTTTTTTTCATGGATTCCACATAAATATGAAGCAGCACAACTGTTTTCAGCACTGATAATAATAGTAAATGTTTCTTCAATATCAGCATATTAGAATCAGGATTAGGATCATGTGACTCTAATGATGCTGAAAATTCAGCTTTGAATCACAGGAATAAATTACATTTCACAATATATTCACATAGAAACATAATTACTGTAATAATATTGCACAATTTTCAGTGCAGCCTTAATTGGTGTACACACGAAAATAATTGATTTGTTTAATTAATTCATTATGCAATTAATAAATGAATGCACTGCTGGAACTATAGCAGGCTGAAAGAAATATTAGAGTAATTCTTTGATTAAAAATCTTTTTATTTTGTGTTATTACCTACATACCCACCCAAAAAACAGTGATCAACTATTGTTTGCTAAAGGATTTGTTTCTTAAAGTTCATAAGAAAACAGGCTCATTATCAAAAAAAATCCCATTTGTCTGAACTCTGACGTTTAGCTGGCATAACAACAGTGAAGAGAGAGTGAAAGGGAAAAAGTGTTGGCATCTGGATCTTTCTTTTCCCGTAAGAGATCATCAGAGCACCATCTTGATGGATTAATGGCACTGATAGCAAAGAGATATTTTTTACTAATAAAGACCTCCAGAAATTGATGGTCTGCCGCCAACCGTACTTGTTTCTTTTGTGCCTAAAAAAACAAACATACACATTGTCCTCTGCAAACCATAACAATCGTTCCCATGCTATACCAACTTCACTGCGCTGAGGTCATTTTCTGAGAGTTTTTAGGAGAAGATATAGATGTCATCAATCATGAGCGGATCAGATTGGCCCCGGGCAGATGAAGTCCTCAAAGCGCCTCAATCATCACTGCACAAATTCAGCCATGATCTTCAGTCTCTCATAAACACTTAAATTATACAGCGTCTCCTGGAGACTAAGAGATGTATGAAAAGAGATTCACATTGCCTAAAGGAAAGATCAAATCATCTGAGCTGCATGCTCTCCAAATTCATTTACTCTTACTGAATGACAACTATTGACTCATTAATGACTCATTATTGACTTTTATATCGACAGCATTAGGAGAAAAGTGTACACTGGCAGTCCAAAATTTGGAATAATGAAATAATTTCAAATTGTCAAATGAGTCCCTAAATCCTGACCATTTGACGATCATTACAAATATGCATACTGAAATCTAAAAGCAAAGAAGTCACTTTACCTTCAAAATGAGTCTTAAATGAATCTCTCTGAATTTCTGGCAGCATCAAGCAGTGCTCAACATTAAAGGAATGTTACATAACGCATGGGAGAAATTTAATGTAAACGTGCACCTGAGCTGATATATATATGTGTCAAATATCTGGCTGAAAACCACAGACGTGTGCATATAGTGCACTTGTGACATTAATGTCTTTCTATGTCTCACTTATGGTATTTTGTTACATAAGCAACTCAGATCCACCATACGAAGCCTGAAAGGCAGGAACAAGTATCTCACAAGGGAAAATAATCAATCATCTGTGAGATATAACAATGAAGCCTTCCTTTAAATATCTGGCCTCAAATGAGGATGCAAAAGACAGGAATGTATTACGATGGTATTATTATACCATATTCACTGCCTGGCCAAAAAACACTGTTTAAACAGGCAAATGCTTAAGAGTCTATGATTGTAACATTATTATTATGTTTCTATCATGTTATATTTGGCAACAGTTCTTCTAACCCTAATTGATGGAGTGTGTAGCTTTTCATTTCTTAAACAACCATGCATGAAGACACATCATGATCATATTCCAGGATGACAATGTTAAAGGGGTGGTTGATTATGATTTGACTTTTCTAACTTTAGTTAGTGTGAAATGTTGCTGTTTGATCATAAACAACATCTGCAAAGTTACAACGCTCAAAGTTCAAAGCAAAGGGAGATATTTGTTTTAAAGAAATGGCTTTTTAAGGACTACAACAAACGGCTGGTAGAGACTACACCACATTCCTCCCGGGTTAGTGACATCACCAACCCTAAAATTTACATAAACCCCGCCCCCGGAACACGATTTATAGATTATCATGACAGAGTATGCTAATCAATGACTAGAAGATTCTACACATAAGCTACATAAATTCATCAACAAACCATTCAGAAATGTTGTTCTTATTGGGTCTCTCCATCTTTCTGACTTCGATTTGAACATAAAGGCTAAAAGTTTTTTGAAATTTCAGTGCATGTCTCTATGAGGTAATCGAAGCTGCTAAGGACACAGCTCTTGAAAGCTCCGCCCCCTGTGCCGGGAGCAGCAGCTCATTTGCATTTAAAGGAACAGACACAAAACGGTGTGATTTTGTTCACCCTCAAAAAGTGACAACTTTAAATATCTGTGGGGTATTTCACACACACTCTGGGGACATCAGAGACTTACTTTACATCTTGTGAAAAGGGCATTATACCACCCCTTTAAGATTCATCAAGCTCAAACTGTGAAAGAATGGTTGTGAGGAGCATGAAGAATCGTTTTCACACATGAATCGGCTCCTCTAAGTCCAGATCTTAAATTCATTGAAAGTCTTTGGAATGTTCTGGAGGAGACTTTACAGAGTGCTGGACTCTTGCATTGACAATCTTGACCAAAAATTGATGCACCAATTCTTCATCCCAACCATTCTTTCACTATTTGAGCCTGATGAATCTTGACATTGTCATCCTGGAATATGATCATGATGTGTCTTTAAGAAATGAAAAGCTACACACTCCATCAGTTAGGGTTGGAAGAACTGTTGCCAAACATATAACATTCTAGAAACATCATAATTGCGTTTTTCTTTTTTTTCTTTTTTTTGGCCGGGCAGTGTGTATTTGTATAAAACAAGGAAATAAATTATGTTTTTTTTTTTTGTTTTTTTTTTTTTTTGTGAGAGTCTGGAGATCCCCTGTATCATTTCACACAAGCTGGTGAAAGTGTTACTCTACATGTACTCTACACAATTGACAAAGTATTTATTAGCCATTACATAGGCCACATTGTTCCTTATATTGAGCTCATGAACCAGTACGTCAAATCTAATCTTGAATTATCTGAGATCCTTTTGTTTATGTGTGGTCTTGGGACTGGATATCACATCTGATACACTTTAAAAAAAATAAAGGTTCCCTGAAAATTGTGTCATATGAAAAATTCTTGGCCAGGATTAATGATGAAATGGAGGGTTTTGACAAATCTTGGGGACGGGTTTTTGACTGAGATTAATGGATTTTTACATTTTTTAGTGCGCTTCTCTTTTGTTAAGTCTATTATTTTTGTGGTGTTACATGTATAGGCACTTTATAATTTGATTTTATTGTATCTTTTTTTGTGTCTGTCTGTAGTGGTTATTGATAATGGGCCCAAAATGCAAATGTGAATTAATCATGTGTTTGGAAGTATGTTTTTTTTCTTCTTTTTTTTGTGGGTGTTTGGTTTTGTTTTGTTTTGTTAAAAATGTTACAAATAAATAAAGACTTCAATTATAAAAAATAAATAAAGGTTCCAAAAGATTTTTTATTTTCAGTGATGTCATAGAAGAACCATGTTTGTTCCACCGAAGAACCGTTCAGGCAACAGTTCTTAAAGGACCATTTTAAAGGTTAATTACGCTCAAAACATATTTTGAAAAGTGTCAACAATAAGCCTGACTGTGAGAAACTTGAATCAGCTGCTCATGTTTCACTTTAAGCCTGAATGAGCCTGTGAGATATTGTTCATTGACAGTTCATAACTGTGCCACTGACTCATGTAATATATACTCCACACACACGGAATGGGTTCTAATGGTCAAATACACGAACAAATCCATCTTTATACTTTTTTGTGTACTAAATATTTGGAATACAATGAAAATGAAAAACACCCATTTATATACACGATGCCCTTTAATTTACCTGTTTTCCCTTTCATAGAGGAATATAAATCTTTCAATCAAGAGATTATAACTTTTTCACTATAATCACTCACATTTATCTTCATCTGTCGGGAGGTCTGGTTGCATGTGGTTGCATGGGTTTTGCCTGAGGGCTGTTTATATGCATTTTGAAAGAATATAAAACATTCTCCTTTTATTTATAGAAATACTGGAGCTTAATAAAAGGGAGCAGTTGCGTGCCGTTTTATGCAATGGCCAGTCTCATTTGAGAAACATGATCAGTTGTTGAGTATCAGAACTTGTAGTAGTTGAGACCGGTCTTGAGATCATTTTTTGAAGGTCTTGGTCTTGTCTCGGATTTCAAGACCACAACTGCGAGAATATCACTATTGCCATTGTCTGATTTATTTGTTAACATCATTGTGATTGGATATAACATTTCTTGCAATCAGAAACTCATTTATTTTGTTACTGTAGTGCTGGGGCAGAAATCAATGAGGAATTGTGGCAAAGATGTGGCAAAGATGACCAAAAATGTATACATATTCAAGATATGAAGGCCTACTTGTATAAGATCTTGTTTTGTTGTTGTTGTTTTTTTACATTATATGATAATAATTAAGCAAGAGAGCTGTTTTCACAAATATGAGCACGACTGCAAACGTGATATTGAGTTTATACAAATGCTCAATAAATAAAATTTTATTTTTAAAACATTATTTATGCAGCTGTAATTTGATACACCTCTGCAACACAAAGATGAATTTTGTTGTTATTCATTACAGTGTTTTATTATTCTAATTGTATAGCCTATTAATTATGTGTATATAGCAATGTAAAAACATACTGTATGTTGACATTGATCATGTTTTTACATTGCTTTAACTCATCAAGTTATGCAATTTTCAACTTTTTTAAAAAAAAGTCAAAATAATGTAATTTAAGTTGAAATTACTTAAACATCCAAGTTGATTGCACTTAAAAAATGTTTTATTTTTTACAGTGTATTGATTATATAAGACATTTCTCCGGCAGTGAATGTGGATCTTTCAGATTAATTTGTGGAGGTCTCGGTTTAAGGTGGTCTAGACTAACACCAATCAGAACTTTCCAGTTACTCTTTACTGGGACTCAGGACTGAACCTGAAACATTGCAGCTTATTGCATATTTTATGAAAAAATTTATTTCATATCATTTAAAGTTATACTTACTTTAAGTCTAAATACAAGGTGAAGTTCAGGCCAACCATCAAGTCCATCTCATCCAAACTACAGCCTTGACCAACTTGGCCATCTAGTGGTCATTGATTACAAAACACATAGGAATAAAAATAATACAGAAATACATTGGAATAAAAAAAAATAGTTTAATGAAATATATAAATTATAGGCTATGTTCGTAATATAAAAATGTATAATTTTATTTAGGATGTATATGTTTTAATTTTAACATTCGATTAGCAATATTCATTATTATTACTTAATATTAAGGGGGGAATAAACATAATTTAGCCTGCAACAAATAACAGTGACAAATAATATAATAAATAATTAGGCCTTGTAATATGTTAACATTAGATAATCGTTTAATATAATTAATTTATTTTTTGTTAGACATCAGCAACGAGACAAAGGAAAAATATTTACAAACAGTAAGAATGTGATATTTTTAACTAATAAAAATAATAATTAGACATTGTTATATGTTAACATATTATTTTTATAATTATAATGAATAGGCTATTGTTAGTAGATGCAACGATACATAAAGGGAAATGATTGTCATATATTAAAATAATATAGGCCTAGTGGTTAATATCTAGATGTCATAATACTAATTATTGCAATATGTAACATAAGATAATCGTTTTTACAAGAAAATTTGTTTTTCTTTCTACGGGCAACAAGAAAATAATTTGCAAACAGTAAAACAATATCTGCTATTACAGAGATTATTTACTGGATATTATAATAATATTAACATTATAGAGCATTATTTACCTTACAATATTTGTTAAAAGTTTACATAGACTATACTAATACATAATGTTGTAAAATTCCATATAAAATGACTAATATTCAAATGTAAATGCATTTCAAGTGCAGCTGCTCTGTGAAATAAAGCGCACTAGTGCCGCGGTGCATTGTGGGTGTGCACGGAGAAGTAAAATGGCGGACTTGGCGAACGAAGGTAGGCAACCGTGTGAATCCGCAAAATGAGCAAAATAAAGCAAATAAACCGCCACCATGAGCCGTACACACCATAATAGTGTTGGTTAGAGTTCCACACTGGTTTTTCGTGCGTTCTGTGCGCATTAGCTGCTCTGAGTGGGAGTGTGTGTGGATGTTTAGCTCAAGTTAGCCGATGAGTGTGTTAGCTTCGCGGGCTAAACAGCGCACTGACAGAACTGTGTGTGTATGGTAGTTAGTGTGTTGTGTAGCTAACAGACGAACCCCCGGCCTCTCGCTGTGTTTCTCTTTTTGATTTTTAGGCGGGTGGAAACGCACGCGCCTCACCCCGATGCTCTCGCGTGCAACGCATACGCGTGCACGCTCTAAAATTATGAAAACATGTATTCATGCATTGCATAATAATAAAGGTTTAATGAATGACGCTTTTTTATGTGCATGTGATATATATATATATATATATATATATTAGTATCAAACATGTGGCATACATGTCCCCATTTATCTAACTAAAATGCATTGTGCATAATTATGGCATCTTTTTAAGCTGACACTATTAGTATGCATTTAGCTTGCAACGTGTTGTTCTGTTCTAATCGTGCTTTGTACGTCTGTCCCCGTTTGTTAAGTGATAATTAATTCTTTATCCTCCTTTGAGACAGTCCAAATTCAGAAACGAAAGCAAATGTCTGGTGGGTGGGGTAGTGAGTTGCGCATCCCGTGGTTTGTTTAAATCTGATATGAATGCACAATCCTTTTTGGACGTTATTCTGAGAAATGCATCGATTATTAGTTGGAAAGCAGAGTCTGGAGCAAGTGGCGGTGGTTCGTTCACGGTCAAGCCGCCTGTCGGTGCTGCTCATGCGGCCAGTGGCGTTACCGGGGTCCGCTGTCTGTGCTAATGCAGGCCCGCCCACCCTTCTCTTGCCCCGGGGTGAAATGCAACCCCGTGCACACATGATTTAGCCCTCTAATGTCCTCCAGCACAGCAGCCATGAGTGGTGAGATCACCCTTCGGTGGATTCCTCACCCCTTGACCTAATTACAGTGATGTGCATGGGTTTATCACAGGGCTGAATGAGCCACCCAGAAGACTATGTGATTTGTTTTGGGAAAGGCAGCTGTTTACAGATGCACCACGTGTGTTTGGATGTATTGCTCACGTTTGTGGTTTGCATATCATCTTCAACTGGCCTTCCTTACAAATATTTGATTTATTCCCCTCCAGTTGTGTTGCTGTCAACGTGCTGTAGCTAAAAATATCAGACAGTGTCAGCCTGATCATGTGTCTCTCTGTTTATTTACGAAGCATGACGATCATTTTAAAGCCCTTTGAATGAGCCAGAAGTGTCTGGGGTTTTATTGGTTGGCTTGAAATGAGATAAGATATAAGATAACACTTTGACAACACTGGTTAGAGAGTGTTTGGCTTGCTGTTGCTTAGTGCTGGGCGGTTTGACCAAAAATCAACATCACGGTTTTTTTCTAAATTATACCGGTTTCACGGTTTTTACCGTTTTTTTTTTTTTTTTTTTTTCCAAGCATGATGGGTGTTAACCACATTTTCTACTGAGTGAGAGAGGAAATACTGCAGTAGATTTACTTATAATGCCCTATTTTATTGTCATGAGTGAATATTATAGAAAAAATCCACACTAATATTAATAATACAGGTTTGCAAGGCTGTTTACAAAGAGGTGCCAGCAGGACGCGCTTTAGGAGCGGCAGAAACAGTGGTTTCCCCGGTAACGGCTGTACACAAAGCAGCAACGCTCATAAACACTGCTTTATCAGGAAAGATAAAGAAAGATTCAATCGTAATAACAAAGAAACTTTTCTAAAGACCGTCAGTTCACTTCAGATACGTTAATACAGTATAAAAACACGCGCGCCGCGAGAAAAAAGACACTCTCACCCCCACACGTCTCGTGCCCATTCTAGTCAATGCTTGTGTTTCAGATCGAAGCTTCCCAGAAGCGGCTCTCCGCGCCGCTTCGCTAAATATAGGCGCCTAGTCTATTTTGACGCACCGCGTGGAGGACGGAATAAAACCATAGACAGTAAAAGAATAAAACCTTGTCGCAGCTGTAATGCGCCGCAGACGTGTGTTGTAAATGAGGGGTGAGACTGTGTCGCGCAGCGCCGCGTTCCGATTAAAGCGACATACACCGGTATTGCGGTATATTAAAAATTCATATCGTAACAAAAATAAACACCGGTATTCGGTATGAACCGGTAAACCGCCCAGCACTACTGTTGCTGGTTACTAACTCCAGATGATCAGATCACCCAGAGGCTTGTAATAGCAAGAACATACTACAGGTTGCGGTTCAAAAAAGAGGGTTTTCAATGCAATGGAGATTTTGCAGATGTTTTTTCCCAAAGTGACTTACATTGCAGTGAAGTTATACATTTGTATTAAGCCATGGAATCACTGGGAATCAAACCCATAACCTTGGAATTCACTGGAATTCAACGCCAAAGATTATTTTGTACCTTAAAATAATGTTTCCAAAATCGTTTCAGTGATTCATCAACTCGTAACAGGGTGAACGGCACTTCTGCATTCGTTTTGCGGCCCTCTATCGGCTATAACCGCACTATGCAAGTTTGCCAGGGGTGCGTTTCCCGAAAGCATCGTTGGCCAACTATGGTCGCAAGTTCCGTCGTTACCAATAGAGTTCAATGGACATTGCGATGAACTTGCGACCATAGTTGGCCAACGATGCTTTCGGGAAACGCACCCCAGATCGAGTAGCGGATCTGTAGTTCGAATGAGATATAAAAAACTACAAATTTAACTTGCTTTACGGCAAGCGTTACTATCGCCGATAGGTGGAGCCTATATAAAAAATAGCTGTTTCTGATGTCGCAATACATCATATTTTCATAAAATCATGCAACATACTCTACCTTGTCTGTGGACATCGTTATTTCCAAAGCTGGAATAAACAAATAGCGTGCTTGTGACGGTAGGCTAAGTTATTTACGACAGCGGTAATGTACAATTCCGCTTCCAACCTGTAGGGGGACCGAAGAGGAAAAGTGCTTTGGTGTTGCTTTAAATATTGAGTAATTGCTTAAATATTTTAATCACCCATATCTCAAACATATTACGATCATATTAGCATCTGGTGAAAGTGGTATGACAGTTCAAACTAACTTAGCATAATGAAATGTTGGTTTTCTGCTCCATAACAGACATTGTTTTTCTTTCATCGTGTTCTTAATGTTTCTGACTTAAGATTGGATGATATCACTGTGAAAATACCACAGTGCTTCTTGACTTATAAATTTGCTTAATAGATTAAATGTGATATAATAGGTTAATAAGTGTTGCTGTTGAACATTGCTGCCTTTTTGTTATATTTCTGTTTAAAACAATAAGCTACTGGAGGCCGTATGTTACAGTTAGTGGTCGAAAAACTTAAAATCCTTAATTTTAAAATATGCTGTGCTATATCCAGTTGCCCACTGTGTCATTTTCATATAGTTTTCACTGTGTGCTGTATGTAAAATTAGCGTTACCTTGTCTTTATTTGAATAAAATAGGATTACCAGTGCGCACGCTATTACCAGATTACTGAGTGCCCTGTTACAGTGTTTACTTCCTTTTTATTCACATATTTTTAAACAATTACTTTATTTGTGAAAAATACTGTAATAGGATTGCAGATTCAAGAAGTTGCCATCTTAAGTATAAGCATGTTTATTTTAAGGATTTGTTTTCTAATTTATTTCTAATTGATTAAATATTGATTAAAATAAATATAAAGTATATGCACAACACGAATGCCTCAAACCCCCTTAACCATGGTAAATCTGTAACAAACAGCATCAAGTGGTTTATTGATAAAGCTCTCAGTTGATTTTTTTTTTTGTGTGTGTGTGCTTTTAACCCAATGGCAAACTATAACTTATTGACCTATAGTGGGCATGGTTAAGTCTGATGTCAATGCCATTGATCTCAAATTCGCTTCGAGTGTTTTGTCAAAAAGCGCTTGTGTAGTTAAACTAAGATGTTACATCAAGAACAACATTTGCTTTGGATGCTATTGGTCGGTCCGTTTGTTTCATGGCCAATCCTCAAAAAAAACATTTTAGGAAATGACCTATTTTGTGATTATCTTGCATGACTTTGGATATTTGTGTGTGATGTAGGGAAACTTGGATCGATCTGAAGTGTAACATTGGTACATCGCAGCTGACCTGTTTAAATGGAATTTTGGCTTGAAACTAAACTTTTTGTGGGAGATATCATAGATTTCCAACTAATTTTCTTTCTGTTTTTTGTTTTTTTTTTTAAACAGAGAAGCCTGCCATAGCTCCTCCAGTGTTTGTATTTCAGAAGGACAAAGCACAGAAGGTTGGTTTGCTCTAATTCTTGCTCTGAAAGCAGTTTCATGTATACACAAACAGTCTTTTCAACCACACAGTATCATCATTTTCTGTGTTACAAATACTCATTATCACTGAAGTACTGGAATAAAGTTTAGGTAACACTTTATTTTACACTGTCCTTGTTGCATATCTTACATGTACTTACCATAGTTATAACAGTAAATTATGCATAATTACATGCAACTAACCCTCAACCAAACCCTAATCCTACCCTATCCCTATAGTAAGTACATGTAGTTAATTAATATTACTCAGTGCTTAAATATATAATTACACTGTAATACTGACACCTTAAAATAAAGTGTAAACAAATAAAGTGTAACCAAAGTTTATTGTTCGGATATAAACACTGTTCAAAATCGAGTATTAAATATTACGTTGTTACGACAAGTGACTGTTAAATGTATTTGTCATTGATTAATTCGTTCAAGAGATTTGTTAAAAAAACTGATTTATCTTGTAATGAAACAAGTTAATTCTTTATGAGCGAGTCATTGAATCATTCAAAACGTTTTTATTTTTTTATGATTCTTTTAGATTTTGAGATTCATTTCAGAAGTTACATGTTATTTTGTTTAGTTGTCTGTTCAGAATCGTGAAATCTAATTGAAAAATAGATTGTGGTTTTCAATTTTCCCAGAACTGCGCAGCTCTACCATGACATTTTTGTAGTTAAACACACTCTCCATAATAACCCGAGGATGTTATGATGGAATACACTTAGTGGGAAGTATTTAATTTAGCTTTGAGTTTTATTGCAATAACAAAATAGACATTTTTCAATAAACACTCATGCGCGGCATGAAATTAGCATCTGGTACCTGCCAAATTTCAGCATTGGCAAGTAAATTCACCTACTCATCTGGCCAGTTTGGCTGGTAGTGAGATGAACTTCAGCTGCCATCTGACTAACACAGATACAAATCAGGCTTAAAACATGATTTCCCCGAAGCATTTTAAGCAAATTCAACAAACTCAGCGTTTCAACAGGATGGTTCTGGCCCTCTGTTTTAAGATTGCGTTTTCCACTGTACAGTGTGTTTCTCTGTGATGTAGTCCAGCTCTGTGGGATCAGATTAATTAATTATGTTTTATCTGTTCCAGAGATCCGCAGATGGGTCGAGTGCAGAGGACGGAGATGGTGAGTTAAAGTTTTCGTGCAGATTCTAGTGATGCACCAAAATGAAAATCCTTGCTTGAAAAATTAACTTTAAACAAAATATTTTACATTTGGAACTTTTTTTTGATAACCATTATTATGATGTGCAGAATGAAAAGCTCAGTTGTGCCCTACAATATATTTCATGAGATGTTGGTTAGTCTTTTACTGCAATGAGCAGTGTTAGTATCACGGAAATACTATTTTAGTTTTTATTAATATTTTTTTATTTTCTGGTTTCAACTTCATTTTAAAGTTTTTAAAGTAAATTTTTTTTGTATATGTTTTTAGTACTGTGCGATTTAATCGTAATCGATTTTCAATTTCGGCTTCCAACAATTATGTAAACAAGATAGTCGAGGTAAAACGATTCCATCCAGCGCAACTTCCTTTCCTTCACAGCGATTCGTTTTCATTTTTCCCTAAAAACCCAAACTTAACATCCAAATCAGCCAAATAAGTGAGTGTTGTAAAATGCAGTCTTACTGTTGCTAAACTGTGGGACGTGTTTGATATTAAACAATAGTGCTATTAAAAGCTCACTAAGCCACAAAAGAAACACTTTTCCCCAGGCGGCTTTCTGTGTGTGCTAGTCGGAGCCGAACGCGGATACGCAAATGGGCTTCGAATGCGCGCCTAAACACGTACACACAAAAATATCCAGATGCCTTTTTGGAGAGTATTCATGTAAACACAGTGGCTTATGTCTTAAGCAAACATACACAGTTGAGAAAGAAATGGGTGTGTAACAGTATATTGGATCCGTGCATTAAAAGTGACAGCTTTAAGCTTAAAGTGACGGCAGCCTAATAAATCTGCTGTCGTCTTTGTCATTAAAGTCCGCGTGAACCGGAAGTTGCAAACGACTTTTCTCCAGTGTTGTGACGCATTTCCAAGTGAAACGGAATATTGAACAGAGGTCAGGGTTTTACCCCCTCTCCATCTCTCGCTCATAGCAGACTAACGGTTTGAGAAGAGTGGTTTAGCGTTTTCAACCCAAGCCGTCAAACCTACATCATCAGAGAAGGAACGCCATTCCAGACTTTAACCTTTGATTAAAGATTACCACGGCAAACAATTTTTTTTATTAACAATTGTATTAACTTGCACGGATTAATTGTTCACCACAAGACTAGTAATATGCGCTAACAAAGTAAATAGGGTCAATTTTGATTTCATGTCGACTTTAATAATAATCAATCGACAAATGACAAAGGAAAATCATGATCTTGACTGAATAACTTAAGTAGCTTTAATAAGGATTAATCTATATTTAATGTGTAACTTAGCCTAAAACTAGTCTTACATAGTCTATTATCTGAATAGCACTGTTGGTACATCCTGAAAAACACTGTTCATTTAATTTGTATTTTCGTTCTGTTCTGTTGTATATATTTGTACGTTTTGTGACTGTTTTCTTTTCTTATATAATTATTTTGAGGATTTAAAAAATATATATTTTTACATTGGTTAACCATGTATTAGTTTTTGCTGAAGTATCGGTAATTGTTACTGTCATGAAATAAGACTTTGATCAAATCGCCCTCCACTAATCGTGTTAAATAATTGTGCTTTCAATATTAACCAAAAATAATTGTGATTATGATTGCTGCCATAATCGAGCATCCATACATATATTTGACTTTTTTTTTTATTTTTTTTTTATGTCTATATAGTTTTTATTCATTTTCATTTCATTTTTATTTTTAGTTGTTTTAGCACATCAAGTTAAACTAAATGGAAATAAGAAATCTTGCCATGGTAATAAAATACGTTTTTATTGTACATTTCAGTTAACGTTCATTTTATTTCAGGTAACGAATTTTTTTTTTATGGTTTTAATCTTTTTTTTTAAAAGTTAAGTATAATAACCCTGGACTGCATTATTTTGTTGCACTCTTTTAAACCTGGATAATTTCACATCCAATCTGCTTTTTTTTTGCTTTTGTCATAATCTTTTATTGAATCTGTTTAAGTTTCTGTAAAAAAAAATTTAGCCAATATTTGTCTTATTTTTAGTGACCGAAATTGCAATACATCCTATAATTGATATTTAATTGTTTTGTTTGGACTTTAATGCACTATAATTTCAGTCTCCAAAAATATAATAAAATGCCATTTCTGTTATTCTGATGAAATAGAAAATACATCAAAAACATGAAACGTCCAACAGTTGATAACAGAAAACATAAGCAGCATGCACATGAAATGAATCAGGTTTTTAATATTTCATGTAAACACCGCCTGATGATGTTTTGCTGGAAAATAACTTGTATATGATATGTGATGGGATGCAGACAGTAAGACACTAACACAATGTCTCATGAAATATATTGTAGGATGCAGATGTGCTTGTATCATCCAGACATCAGTATGGGAGTTATTTGGAGGTCATTGTCTGAATTTAAAGTCAATATTGCATTTAACATCTCTGACACTGATAATACGTTTTTCTATACAGCTTTTTATTTAAACTAGGGCGCTACTACAAGGTTACTCAACATTACTATTCAACGTTATCGCGCTAATGCATGTGTTTAATTCAAAATCCTTAACAAATAAATAATGAAGCACAAAAAATTGCATCGTTAGCGTAATTAATGGCACGCGGTTAGATGATCTTAGGAGTCGGGGAGTTTATTGCACAGATCTACACAAGTATGCACAAGATTTCGCTTCTTTGTTTTCGATCGGATAATTTTAAACCGCTAAACTCCAATTATCCATTAAAGCAAAGCATTAAAAAAATCAGTTCAAAACAGAGCTAATGTAAAGAAAACCAGGCTTCAGATATGGCATATCATCAGATATGGCAAAGAGAACAGTGACTCTCGTCCAGTTTTCAGTGAATTATTCATTCCAGTGTCTGTTTAGCTTTAAAACACGAGCTTTGTCATATTCTGTCATTGTTTCTGAAGAGCGTGAGCCCTCACACGCATCTCGCTGTGTGAAATACAGACTGAACAGAATGTCAAAACATCCCATCGCTGTATGACCAGATGATATGCAAACAACGTTTCTCGGCTGGATAAAGCAAACCAGCGTCTCGCGAGTAAAGTTTTGATGGATGCGAATTGTAATCAAGGTAAAGACGATTGCAGTGATGTACAGGAAGCACGCGTTGAGTCCGTTGTTATTGATGCGCAATCAAACCATACATGTGTGCTTTCGATGCACGGATCGCACGTGGTATTTATGCACAGACACATTTCAGTACATTCACTTTGTATCCACACACATTCAGGATAATGTTTTTATCTGTCCTGTGTGTGTGTGTTGCTGTGTTTAATAATTCTGAATGGATCCCTGTACTGTAGAAGGTATATGGTGGGTTTTTTTTTTGGACATCTCCATGTGGTCCTGTTTAGTATCGCAAAGTGACATGTATAAAATGTTAAACAAGCTCTGTAACACTGATTTCTGAAAAGTTTTGTTCCGTCATTTGTTCCGTGTGTGTTTTGGTATGCATAAATGTATGAATTATATGGACTTTTTATATCATTTGGTTATTAGGTGTCCTTTTGGAGTCTCCAAGTGTCTTTTTTTGGAAAGACATAAGTTTACCTTGGAAAAAAAACTTGGAGATTTTGTGAGAATCATCCTTCAATCTGATGTTTTACTTTGCTGGGTATAGCAAATGATAAAATAAATGCATTAAACAAGATAAGTGTATGCTTAATTTCACAATGAGTATGTGAATAATCACGATTAATCATAGGAAAGGGTGCGATTAATCGCGATTAAAATGGCAATTTATGAACAGCCCTTTTTTTTTTTTTTTTAATTGTCTCACCATTTGAAAGTAGACGTTATTACCAATTGTAAATAAAGTTCTAAAGAAAATTGTGCAGTTATTGCACAAATAATAATTTAAAATGAAAATTTTCGGTTCTCAACACTGTTTACAGAATTTGAGTGCTTCAATAGTTGTAGTTTCTGTTTGGCCTATTGATTTGAATTGTGTTCTTCAGATTCAGATCGGGATGATGTCGAATACTGTCCCCCAGTAAAGAGAGAGAGGACCTCATCTTTGACCCAGTTCCCCCCGTCACATTCAGGTGAATCTACAAACGATCCGTTTCACTGCAGTGGATCGACACTGTTCCCTATGAACTGAGTATTGAGTATTGAGTGTGTATTATTTGGCTGAATTTAACTGAAAGTTTTATGCTCCTATCTGATCCTCTCTTTCTTTCTTGCTTGCTCTCCCTCCTTCTACAGTTCCCAAGAATAATATCTTTATGCCCTCAAGTTTATGCCAGTCTCCAACTGGTAATTCAGACTCTGAGCCAGGTAAGAACCAGCCGCCTTTTCAATCTTTTTCTAGAAACTATAAAGATTTGAATGTTAACACGGTTTCCGAACCAGCCACGATTTTACGGATGTCCAGCATCAAATAAGTGTTCTGATCACTGGTGGCTACATCAATGAGGACAGAAAAATAATGATATTTAATATGCAACTGTGGAGGAGGGCTTTGGACCAATGAGATTTTACAGTGGGAGGAGCGAGGATGCAATATAAATAGAACTCGAAACTGGCAAAATCTCTTGTTTTGAGTGCATGACTTCAGCTTTGTTCTGCGGCCATACATGGTCTTCGTCATGTTTGACAGTCTTAGGGTTTGTTTACACTGCGCACATCCAATTTGGTTTTTGCATTGTCATTTTTCATATGTGGGATGTGGTTTGGATTGGGTTTGTAAACATTAGATTCCTTTTACATTTTTATTCAGGCAAAAAAATAAAAAAAAATAAACTAATTTGAGTTGGATATGTCAAACAATTAGATTTTGCTGCCCGTTTAAAAGCTGTATATTTTGTCTGGCCATACAATCAGATTTTCTCCGTCTATTAATGGGATGCATTATAATGAAATTGTCTTGCAATCTTATCTTGAGGCACTTTATATGTATTTAAAAAACAGACAGGATGCATTGGTGTATAAGTAATGTACTTAATGTACTATGTACTTAAAACGGAAATGTTTTTCCTTTTTGTTTTTTTGGCGTGCAGACGACAACACTGTCGAAACGATCCCCGTTCACACGAATCCACGAATTTTTTTATTAAAAAGAGCTGTATTCTGCTGCCAGGCCAGTAGTTGGCGATGTCACTTAATAAAGAAACAAAACGCGTCTATAGACTAAACACTTAATATGCATGTGCATGATGTCACCATTTTCACAAATTCGTGTTTTTGGGGTTTACATGAAGACGTTTAACCGGTATCGTTTTCAAAAACTTGCACTTTGATTCACTTTGATTTGCATTCAGATCGACGCATGTGCGGAGTTTGGGTGTGCTTTTAGATGGGCCTTTAAAACTTGACAAACAAATATTTTCGGTAATTGGATCTAGTTTCAATCAACTTTGTCTTTTGTCTAAAATGAAACACTTCCTAACTGACAAAAATCAAGCGTAGCGTTAGTTCTGGCAGATCACGTTAGTCAAGCTCACATCAGCTGACCCTCAGCTGATCCACATCTACCTATAGGAATACGACGCCTATCACCGTATACATATATAAGCTCCTTCAGTATCATCAGCAGCTATCGTGTTTCTCAGGAGCGAATTACCATCCTCCCTCCCCAGCTCCACCTCTCGTCAGTCAGGATTGAACTGGAATCAGAATTATGTTGTACTTTAAAATCTTGAATTAAATATATTTGCAAACATTCATGTTGGTTCTGCTCTGTTTACCTCAAGGGGGTTATTGCTGCTTTCCCTTTTCTTATCCATGATAGGCGCAGGAAGTTCTCACCCAGAACGGAACCATACCACCAATCCAAACTTTATGCTAATTATCAACCGTATTTGACGGTAGTGGTCCTGACAGAACACTAGACATGGCTGTTCATGCTTTTATTACTTAGCATTTAGACCACTGCAACTCATTGTATTGCGGTATTTCCAAGTCACAAATCGCTCGCCTTCAACTGGTCCAAAATGCAACTGGATTTATTCGCAAAAGTCGTAAATATGATCACATCACTCCAATTGTAAGAGATCTTCACTGGCTGCCTATTCTAGTCCCACACTCACAACTCAAACGACAAACGTAGAGGGGATTGAGCGTTTTCTGTGGTTGGGCCCACGGTTATGGAACAACCTGCCCTTAGAGGTTAGAGTTACCCTGGAAATCCAGAGTTCTCGCGAGAGCACAAGTTGAATTTGGCGTCGAGTAATGATGCTCATTAAATATGCCCTTGTATCCGAGCTGCACCAATCACATCAGGTTATCTGATATAGGCGGGCCAGAGGCGAACTAAACAGAAGACGACAGCGCTGTGACATCGAAGTCATTAGTAAACATTGCAAGATGGCTATGGATGAACACCAGTTGTTTGAAACGGCTTTGGCCGCTACAATGAACTACAAATGAAGTTATACTTGGCTTTTTATCTAAAAGAGGAACAGAAGACGGCGCTCGAATCGTTCCTTTGCAAGAAGGGCGTTTTTGCTGTTTTGCCGACCGGATACGGCAAGAGTCTAATCTACCAGTTAGCGCCGCTGGTAGCTCAGCGTATGGGGCTTGTTGTGATTGGTCGTAGTGTTATCCAATTGCGTGCAGTGAGATTTTCAAATGCATGCTTGGTGCCGCCCCTCGAGCTGGACGAGTTTCATTAGTCGATGCCAGACCATTAATCTTTCAGATTTAGATCTGGATTTCCAGGCTAGATTAGAGTGGCATCTTCCCTCACAATTTTAAAGTCTCTTTTAAAAACGTAGCTATTTGTTTTCTCTTAGCTATAATATTTATTTATTTCACACATTTTTCTTAAATGTTTATTTTAGTATATTTGTGTGAATTAAAGTGTGTATATTTAGGATCTGTATTTAGTTGTGTTGTACAGCACGTTGGTCAGTCTTGTGGCTGTTTTAAATGTGCTTTATAAATTAATTAAACTTGAAACTTTGAAAACCGTTTCCAAAAGTTTGTTTTCAGGCCCCCAAAACGCAGTTGTTGTATAGTTGTTTAAAAATAATAATAATCAGACTGTATAAATCTCATTTAAAACACATTTGCTAAGTGGCTTCAGATCTCTCATCCTCTAGATAAAGTGAGCTACGCAGAGTAATGTAAATAGAAGATGCTGTACATGCAACTTAAGACAGCTTTCTATTTTGGTCTCTATTAGAAAGACCACAAACCCAGCCAAGCGCACTAAACCCAAATGTGTTCCGGCTACTGTCAGGAATGTGCTAAATCAAGTCCAGAGGCCTGTGGAGGGGATTTAAAGTTTAACCGGAAGTGGTTAGAGTTGTTTTGAGGCCATAGATATGAGGCACAGCTTGAAGGCAATATAGATATAGACTCTGTGGCTGAGTTTGCGTTACGATTGTATACAGTGTGGTATTGACTGCACACTGCCTACTGTTTTGTAAAAATATGAAGCTGTATGCATCTAAAAATGCATTATTATTGTAAATGCTCTTATTGTAATATTTATTTTTCCTCCATTTCTGACAGAAACGTGTCAAACCTTTCTTTAACTAGTATTATAATGTTGAGAAAGAGCCATTCATGCGGCTTATTCTTTACTGGTGTGTTTGAGGCCACATACGAATCAATTTTGAGTGTTTGTTTGTCTGAGAGATCTTATCTGGTCTTGCGTAAGGGATGTTTGCTTTAGTGTCTTACATGTTTATGCTTCTGTTTGTCTGTCTCAGAAGAGAAGCCCGTTGGGTTCAGGTTGAAACCCCCCACACTCATTCATGGCCAGGCCCCAAGCTCAGGTAAGATCAACTCATTCCTGCTTTGTTGCGTGTGTGTGTGTGTGTGTAGCTACAGTAAAACATTCACATAAATATACTCTCCTGAGCAGGAAATATTGGGGAAATTAGTCACAATGGGTCTGACTGTGAAGCTTCCTCTTTCAATCCTTTTTTTAAATGTCTTCTTGTGCATTTGAAAGCTCCTCAAATAGATTTAAGTCCGTTTGCTTCAATGTTTCGCTTTTTTCATGAGTTGTTGCTGAGAACAGGGGTGCAAACTATGTTCCTGGAGGGCCACAGTCCTACGGTTTACTTCCAACCATGCTCCAACACACACACCTGTAGTTTTCACATAAAGCCGGGTTCACACTGTACAATTTTGGCCGTCTGAGACTAATGCTGAGAATCTTAAAACATTCCTCTGATCCTAGATCAGCTCAGAAACTGATGAAGCAATTAGTGAGACAACAAGCCACCACACACATCGTCTTTGTTTGCTTTTGCTTTTCATTTTTCTTTTCAAGGCCAGCCATGATCAAAATTAATGGTAGAGATTTGCCCCCTATACCCTCATTCACTGGTTCCTACATTACTCCACTAATATAGTCCACTTGAAGGATTGAATGAAAACGAGTGAGTGAATTTTTGCATAATTTGTGCTTGCTTTTTTAATAATTATTTGAAACTAGTAATGAAAAGATTTATTTTGAACTCTGTTATGGAAACTAGAATAATTAAACAATTTATTTTGAACTCTGTTATGGAAACTAGAATAATGAAACAATTTATTAATCAATTTATACCTGTATGATATTACGCTACAGCCACATTGGACCAGCAGTTTGTAAAATGGATCGATGGATGATTAAGCTGCGCCATCTTCTGGTCAGATGCGAGAATTTATACGACTCATGACTCACAGTGCATCTCTAGCCGTTGAGCGTACATCGGTTGTACATTCGTTATTGCGGTGCGTTGTGGGATTGAATGAGTGCACTCAATAATGTCCACCATGGTTTCGGACAGAACTACAAATGGCTGTCCCTTCAAAAGTGCCCTATTTAAGAGTATAGGCAGGCGATTTCGGATACAGCCATTGTTTTTGTTTGCTAGCTACCATTTAAATCCTGCATGTAACGCAGCTCACTGTCACTGAACGTGTCACGGATTGATGAAGTGAAACCCTGGATGATTCTTCGTGCATGCAACTTTTTTAATGCATCTTGACTGCTATACATTCTGACAGTATTGACAGCTGAGATCCTACAGTGTGACATGGCTTACAGCGGGGATCATGTTCATTCAGTTCAACAGTCATAAAGGACTATTAAAATCATACAGTGTGCATCCGGCTTAACCCTGAATGGCTGGATCAGGTGTGTTTAATTAGGGTTGATGCTAAACACTGCAGGGCTGTGGTGAGTTTTGTACCCCTGGCTTAGAACACTATTTTAGCGTTATATATTATAGTATTTATTATTTTGAATGAGCCTTTTCTTTACATTTTTGTTTAATTTAATGCTGGTTGTAGCCATTTTACATGCGTTTTTCATTTTCGTTATTTCTTTTAGGGCTGTCACGATTCCTCGATTAAATTCGAGTTCTCAATTTAAAAAAACATCCTCGATTGTGTAGTAACTGGTAAAATACTGTAAATGGCGAATTCCACGGACGAGAATCCATGAACCGCATTATTAGACCGTTTTCTGAGGCTGCACAAATTAAAACCATTTTAAAATCATACCTTAACATAGTGCTATTGTGAAATCACTAAGGCTGCGATTCAATTAAGTGAATATATGCCCTGCGGGTTTAATATGCGCTTTAATTATTTCCATGCATGCAGGATACGTGTGTCTCAGAGCGGCTCCGTTCACCGTAAATTCTGATACACATGAACCGTTATTTACATGCGTGGAGCGTCTCAAACTCCATCTCTGCATATGAGTTTTGGTTGCTTTTAACGTTCATCTGGGAACTCAATGTGCACCATTTCATCAGATTTGTAAGGTAAATCATTTATAAACATACGCCGACACCGTAGGATAGATTAATTTTGAACTCTGTTATGGAAACTAGCATAATTAATAATTTATTAATTTATTTATTAATCAATTTATACCTGTATGATATTATGCTACAGCCACATTGGACCAGCAGTTTGTAAAATGAACCGTAAATGTGCACCATTTCATCAGATTTGTAAAGGTAAATCATTTATAAACCTACGCCGACACCATAGGATACATAAATATCTTTCTAAATATGCGAACTGTTCATCACGATTTAAACACTTGCTCTGACTTTGCATGTTTTGTTGTCCACATATTCTTGTTCAAGAAATTACAGTAGCTATAGGATTTCAATCGTAAAGAAATGGCCAAATATTAAAGATTAAGTAATTTGAATTAAATGATGTTTGGCCAATATTAAACAATAATTTGATCATGCTGTAAAGTGTAACAACAACAAATGTTTACGCAATTCCGCAAAGCGTTTACCCTGTAAAGTTGGCGCCCTCTGCAGGCATTTGTTATAATACATAATGTACATAAGATGATTGTTTATATTATGTACATTATGTATTTTAACACTGTTGTTCTATAAAACCAAGTGTTTACTTGTTTTTAATACTTTATTTGAACCAAATTTTATTGCCTCATTATGTATTTCAAGTCATTGCTTGGGTCCATTTTTATTACCACCCAAAAAATCAGATTTCTCGTTAGTGACAGCCCTAGTTTATATATATATTTCCCATTAGTTTCAATTTATTTTTTATTTCAGTTTTAGTAATTTTAGTACTTCAACTTATTTTATTTCATATACTTGCCAAGGCAACATTTCAAAAATGTTCATCTAGTATTTAATGTTTATTTTATTTCTGCTTTATTTCAGTTTATAAAAATGATTTTAAATAGTTGTAGTTGTCAGAACAGATATCCTTGTTATCAGCACTCCGACATGTAGCGTAATCGTGCTTAGGCCACCCGAGATCAAGTTCCAGCTTGTGGTTCTTTCCCGACCCCACTTCACTTCCGGTCCTCTCTCAAATCTCTACTTGAATACAAAATAGTTTTAGTAATGTCTAACAACACTAGCTGTTCCATTGCTAAAGACCTAATTAAGCCCTTTCCACTTGATCCTCAAACACTGGTGTGTGTTGTTGCCCTGCGGTGTTTGGTTTCTGATTCAATCCGTTAGTAGGTTGTTTTCCAGGCGTTCCCAGTCAGAAGCCCAAAGAACAGCAGCGCAGTGTTCTGAGACCAGCCGTTCTACAGGCTCCTCCGGCCAAGACCCTCACAGAACCCGTCAAGACCAGTATGTACAAATCCCATAATGCTCTCTGCTGGCTTTCAGAGCAACAGAATATGTGGAGGGCTCAGCCTGTTCTCGAAAGAAGCACATTTCAGGCTCATGTTGTGTTTAGAACGGATGTGTAACTCTAAGCCAGAGTGGCCTAGTTTTCCTGTAATCTGATTTTGTTGAATTTATTTTCTGGATTCTGGAAGTTTTTGGGCTAATGTAATTATAATTGTCTTACACCGTGTCCTAACTACACGCGACACGTGTGAAAGGCGTCTTTTCCATGTTAATCAGAGTTTTTGTCCTAACCAGCCGCGACGGCGACACGCGACAATTCAATTTTAGAAACGGTTTCTATTTTTCTGTGACGTCGCGCTGGAACAACAAACACAAAGTGTGGCGATGATAATCTCAGGTACTGTTTATGTGCTTCATTTAATGTTAAAAGCGTGTAATATGACTTCGAATATCATTTAGTGCTCCAGCTTTTTAGTTGTAAAAGCAACAATGGATAATTCACCTCAGATCTTGAAATTAAACAAATGGAAACAGACGTTCAAACTGTGAACAAACAAGTGTATTCTTTGACAAAGATTGTTTTAGTAACACGGTAGCCTATGTATTTTTAATAATGTTTAAATGGTGTAATATTTGTGAATTTGATTTTGTAGCTCCATTTTCTTGCGAGTGCCGTCAAGATTACTCTCTGGTGCCGTGAGACTCCGCCCACATGCTGTTCTGATTGGCTGTGAGTTTTGATTGATTTTGACGCATCTCGTAGTCGCGTTGTCTAGTGTGGACAGACAAATTATTTGTCGCTGGAATCTTATCGCATCGCGTCTGGTTAGGACACGGTGTAAAGCAGACATCTTCAAACAGCGCCCCCTGGCTTGGTTCCAACCGGACCGTGAGACAAAATGACAACTGTAGCACCATTTTACCATTTCTACAGTTTAAAGTGAGCAACAGAGCTGTTCACACCACAAGCGTTCAGGGCAGTTTATGGTAATAATCTATCAGTGCTATATCCTTTGTTTTTATTTAGAGCCAAGCCTTTTTTGTTCCGTGCGCGTTGCTTCTCTCTCCCGCTAAAGCGGCATATTAAAGGAATAGTTCACTTTAAAAAAGTTGTTTCAAACCTGTGTGAATTTCTTTTTCCTGCTGAACACAAAGGAAGATATTTTGAAGTATGTCGGTAGCCAGACAGTTGATGGACCCTATTGACTTTCATATTAGAAAAAAAAAAAAAATACTATGCAATATGAAAGTCAGCATCATGACTTAATCTCTGCAACCAAAAACACAGAAAACGTATATATGTATCGTGAATAAGTCACGGCTGAAGGGCGTTGTTCGCGGAGTGCCTGCAACCCCTTCAGTCGTGACTTATTCAGGATACAGCACTAGCCTCTCGTACCTTATTGATTTTATAAAACGGTTACCACACAATACAAATATTAAAGCCAAAAAATATGCATCTATGCAACTTTCATGAAGTAACATCATTAAAAGCCTTCCTTCCACTGGAAAAAATAGTCCCTGACTGTAAACAGCAACAGAAGTTACATACATTATTTTGCCATTAGATGGCGGCAAAAACTGTCTTCATGAGTGAGTCAGTCAGTAGTGAAGACTTTTACAAATGTTTTAAAGGGGTGGTATAATGCCCTTTTAACAAGATGTAAAATAAGTCTCTGATGTCCCCAGAGTGTGTGTGAAGTTTTAGCTCAAAACACCCCACAGATATTTTTATATAGCATGTTAAAATGGTCACTTTTTGAGGGTGAGCAAAAACGCACTGTTTTTGTTGAATTGGGTGCTAGGATATTAACTGGGTGCTAGGATATTAACATCCAAAAGTGTAAATCGCGGCAGCAGCTTCAGGTTGGTAGTCCAAAGGCATTGTTGTTTATCTTTACTTCCGGGGTTTTTCCCACCAGAGCCTCACTTTCGATTTCAAAATGGCGGCTGCGTGAAATCAGCGTATTGACCAATCAGAATCAAGTATTGGAACTAACCATTTTATAAATATATGTGTGTGTGTATATATTATATATAATAAAAATATTTAGACAAGTCTCCTTCTGTTTTTTAACGACACACTCATAATCATTACGAAAATTTAAAGCTACACCCCCCCCCCCCCCCCAAAAAAAACAAACAAACAAACAATTTGTTTGCACGGAGCTTTGCTGGAAGGAAATCTAGAGAGTGGACCTCTTGGAACTTTAAGTAAATAGCCCAGATTTAAAGCATCTTTAATCAGTTATATAGCTAAATAGCTAAAGCTGTTTGTGTGAGGTAATCTTTCCTCATATTCACAAGGCCCGTTTTAAGTTAGGAGCTATAAACAAGCATGTATACAACTAAGCTATAATCAGTTACTGAAGACTGGTTGGTGCCACTTCTAGAGGATGACTTACAGTATTCAAATTAATAAATGATGATTAATATATTAAAGCAATCGATCTCTAATCCAAAATTAAATGCTTAACAAATAAAATCGACGTAGACTGAAGTCTTTTTCTCCCTTCAAATATTGTGCTGGACAACTGGAGACTTTTGAATCAACAGCTGTTAAAGACGGATATATTAGACTGAAAAATGAATTAACCAATTTTTAAATTATCGGCTTATAGTTGTCCTGGCTGGACCATTTAACCTGAGTAGTTTTTCCTCCTTGTATGACTTCCAAAAGCTACAGACGACCTTGTCAACAGAAAATAAACTATTGTTTTTAGTGAATGTTGTGGTTATTTTTCAGCTGTTTTATATATATATATATATATATATATATATATATATCATTTGTCGTTATTAAGTTATATATAATGTATGTATCAACATTATATTGGCCATCAGTCACCATGCTAATTAGATATATGGTCGACTAGTTGACGTTTTGGATGACCACTAGTGTTCATGACTCCTTAGCACTGGAAATGTGTGTTGAGAGTGTGATGCTGTTAGTTTATGACGTTTTTTATTTTATTTTTCACAGACTCCAGCTGTGGAACAAATGGAGTGGGAAAGTTTGGAGATTCATCATCAGAAAACCGATCCGTTTTCCTGAACAACACGGAGAGCTCAGACAAATCACCGGTGAGGACATGCAGCACAAACATCTGAGATGGAAACGCTTGATTAATGAATCGCAACTAATTGCATTCTGTTTAGAGCATCTCATAAATATCTGTCACCTGTAATCATTGATCATCGTTGAGATGACCTGTAGTAATGACTAATAGATAGTTGTTTGGAAATTACATTATGATCTAGTTGCATTTTCATTCTAGAGTGAATCTTCTTAGTTTTAAGCAGCAGAAATATTGCATAATTGTGGTGAACTGTGACATTTGGATACATTTAAAAACTGCTTTTTCATATCAAAACTCTTTCTGACCACATAATCGGTTTCCAAAATGCTCTAATCCACACTAAAACTTTGGAAAATGCTAATATCGTCTTGCTAATATACTTCTTTTATTTTTATTTATGTCTATGGCTACAATGATCAACACTTCAAAAACATGTTGTCTTCACCGAGCGCTTGCACAGATACACACGAAAGCGTTTGATTTATTGATCGCATTGGCCAATCAGAGACATGTATGTTGAGCATGTGAACACTATGGCCAATCAGAGACGTATATGTTGACTGAGTGAACGCTATGGCCAATCAGAGACATATGTCGAGCGAGTGAACACAATGGCCAATCAGAGACATGTATGTTGAGCACGTGAACACTATGGCCAATCAGAGACATGTATGTTGAGCACGTGAACACTATGGCCAATCAGAGACGTATATGTTGACTGAGTGAACGCTATGGCCAATCAGAGACATATGTTGAGCGAGTGAACACAATGGCCAATCAGAGACATGTATGTTGAGCACGTGAACACTATGGCCAATCAGAGACATGTATGTTGAGCACGTGAACACTATGGCCAATCAGAGACATGTATGTTGAGCACATTAACACTATGGCCAATCAGAGACATATATGTTGAGCGAGTGAACACAATGGCCAATCAGAGACATATATGTTGAGCGAGTGAACACAATGGCCAATCAGAGACATGTATGTTGAGCACGTGAACACAATGGCCAATCAGAGACATGTATGTTGAGCACGTGAACACTATGGCCAATCAGAGACATATATGTTGAGCGAGTGAACACAATGGCCAATCAGAGACATGTATGTTGAGCATGTGAACACTATGGCCAATTAGAGACATGTATGTTGAGCACGTGAACACAATGGCCAATCAGAGACATGTATGTTGAGCACGTGAACACTATGGCCAATCAGAGACATATATGTTGAGCATGTGAACACTATCGCCAATCAGAGACATGTATGTTGAGCATGTGAACACTATCGCCAATCATAGACATATATGTTGAACGAGTGAACACAATGGCCAATCAGAGACATGTATGTTGAGCGAGTGAACACTATCGCCAATCATAGACATATATGTTGAACGAGTGAACACAATGGCCAATCAGAGACATGCATGTTGAGCGAGTGAACACTTTTGCCAATCAGAGACATATGTGTTGAGCATGTGAACACAATGGCCAATCAGAGACATGTTGCTGGTATCGTCACATTTTAAAAATGTCAGTACCGAAGTCGGTAATTTTGACATTAGTGTAGATGTTGTGTTAGATTTGAATGATGTTATTTGAATGATGAAATGTGTGTGCTAGTCAGGTGCCACGATGTGCCTTAAACGTGGAAAAATAGTGCCAAATGTTTTTTTTTTTTATGCGGCATAAAAATTGCTTTAATGTGAGACCCTACAGAACAAGGCTTCAATATTCACATCTAAATTTTTTTGGAAAAACTTGTCGCTGGATCTGCATTAATTGTATTTCTTTGCAGAAGCGGGAGAAGGAAGGAGAAGAAAATGGTGGACAGAAAGATGACAGCAGTCAGAAGAAGGACTTTGTGTTCGGGCAGAATATCAAAGAGCGAGCGAAGGTCAGCGCTGACTGCAAATTGGCACCATACAAGTTCCCTCGGGAGTGTTTGTGTTTATGCTCAAATTCTCTTTCTGTGTTTTTATTGAACAGTTGGATGAAAACAGCACGTCCAGTGACTCAAAAGACTCCACACAAGATTCTCAGTCTGGCGGCACCAATTATTTCTTACAGTACATGGGCAGCGCTAGGTAACTGGTTCAATAGACCTCTCTAAATCCAACTGCTGTTCGCTCTCTGGCACCGGGAACTATGTCTTGTAAATCTGCTTCTGTTTTACAGCTCCCACAATGCCACAAACAGCTCGGATAAAGGCTCCAAGTTCATTTTTGGCCAGAACATGTCTGAGAGAGTACTAGTGAGTGGATCTGAACCACAGACACATTTTTCTCTCACCTGTTTAAAAAAAAGAAAATGTATACAGTCTAATCACCACTTACATGCAGTATTTGAAGGAGTAGCTCAAAAACAAACCCAAAAATAAAAATAATTTACTAAAAGAGAAGATTAGCAGAAAGTCCAAGCTGCCCTTTTTCATACAATGAAAGTACGAGGTGACTCCAAAAAAGCACCATAACAGAACAGATGATAACCTATTCTGTTTTCATTTTGGGTGAACTATTTCTTCAAATATTTGAGCAAACGCCAGTTAAAATACAGTAAATTAATTGACATTTGGAAATTTTAGAGATGTTTAAATATAGCTGTGTGTGTGAACTCTTCCAGAGTCCCCCGACAGGAGGCGAGGCGCCAACAGAGGCCAGTAAAGACAGTTCGGCTCCAGCGTCCGAGCCGTCATCACAAGAGGCCACACCTGAGAAAAGTAGGTTACATTACACACACACACACACACACACACACACACACACACACACACACACACACACACACACACACACACATATATAATTGTAATATATTGTGTATAAATTTCTTTTATATTAGTCAAGGCAAGTTTATGTATATAGCACATTTCATACACTATGGTAATTCAAAGTGCTTTACACAGAAAGGAATTAAAATAATCACAAAATAAAAGCAAGGAAAATTAAAACGGTTATAAAAGGAATTAAAAGAGTAAAAAGATGATGCATAGATAAACTTCTCATCTGGCAAAACACCGGTGTATAATTTTTCACAACTCCAAGTTTTACTCTGAGATTTTCCCATGGTGATTAGTCTGTGTCGGTCATATTATATGATTTGTTTTATAAATAAAGTATTTAATTTGAATAATGTTCATATGCGTTTGTAGTCGTTCTCCTTTCCACAAGTGCTTGCGCTCCCTATGCAACCATGAACATAGGCACAAAACTATTATGAGCGTGCTTGCCGCGCCTTTCATTTGAAATAACGAATTTGCACGCGCAAAAAACGCGATATGTGAACGGCCCCTTATGGCAACATGACATTAGCCCTGATTTAGATATAAAGATCATTTTTTCTCAAACATCATCTTCTCTTCCTTCGGATAAGACGTTAAACCCGAGGTCCTGACTCTCTGTGGTCTTTAAAAATCCCATGGCATTTCTCGTAAAGAGTAGGGGTGTAACCCCGGTGCCCTGGCCACATTTCACCCATTGGCCCTTAACAATCATGGCCTCCTAATAATCCCCATCCACTGAATTGGCTCTATCACTCTCTCTCCTCTCCACCTGTAGCTGGTGTGTGTGTGTGTGAGCGCACTGGTGCCGTTGTACTGTGGCTGCCGTCACATCATCCAAGTGGATGCACACACTGGTGGTGGTTGAGGAGAGATCCCCTGATATGATTGTAAAGCGCTTTGGGTGTACAATAGTACAAGCGCTATATAAATGCCTCATTCTGTTCTATTATATGAACACTGCTTTCATCAAAAAGAACCTGCCTCTCACTTTTCCGAAAAAGGCTTAGTCTTTAGTACTGTACTAACATATGCTAACATAATTTCAGTTGTTTTTCAGTGAGTTACATTTATGTGAAATGGGCAGCAGTGCCATGTTTGTTTAGGAAAACACCAAGTTGAATGTTAAAATGTCAGCAACAGCATCAGTTGTGTATTTACTTTGTTACAGTCAGAAAGTGAAAAACATCTGGTGAAAATAAAACATTGTTAGAAGACCTGTAATGGTATTATTAAGTACTCATATTGGTATCTTGGCACCCAAATGTAAGTACTTGTATTTGGTCTGAAAAAAAGTGGTATCAGTGCATCCCTAGTCATCCCAGAATCACTATATTGTTGGCTGTTTGAATATTAAATTGTTTTGTGACTGGATGCTCTAGCATTGTTGTCATGCTGTAATTAATAGCTAAGCCTTCCCCATAGTAGGCAGATCTGCTGAAGTTATGCTACGTTCAGTTCATCCTGACGTGTCTCTCTCTGTGCATATGTCAGATCACAGTGTAACAGAGTCTCTAGAAGAGTCGGCAGCCGCGTACACCAAAGCCACTGCCAAGAAGTGCATTCTGGAGAAGGTGGAGGTCCGTACGGGAGAGGAGGCGGAGAGCAACGTTTTACAGGTGAGACGATGTTCGGCGTAGCAGTCAGAGGCGCCTCAGGAAAACTGTTGGCATTTAGTCCACAATTTAGTCCTGAATCCGTCAACAACATCTGTTGCAGCTTTCAGTTACAACAGAAAATAATCTCAGCTCGTCGTCCAGTCAGTAGAAAGCTCACATTTCTGATCAGCAGATGAACCTCTGGTTATGTGATTTCAGCATTGCTGAGTTGTGTGATATGAATACTTTACGAATAGTTACTTCATATTGAAGGTACAGGGTTTTGTCGCTTTAAATTGTCATGACAAGAGTTGCAAAATTGGGAATAACATTACATGTACATGTCTTATTTCACCTGTCATATTTATTTAAACCCAAGTGTTCCTCCTTTTTTTTTTTCTTCTTCTAAAAAAACATATTTAGAATGGAAATGAATGGGGCCAATTTGTAAACACAATTCTGTTTCAGTAGTAGAGTCATATGACGTAAATGCATTGATTTTAGTGTGAAAAAAACTGTTTTGTGTAAAGTTTTATCCAATTTTACAATGTTGTTGCCATGATGGTAACTGGAAAAAGGATGTAAACAGCTTTACATAAACTTTTTGTACTGAATATTTAATATTAAGGGCTTCACATATTGACATAAATCCTATCATTTACTTTTAAGTGTCTTGGTGCTATTTATTTGTTCTTTGCTGTAACCTTTTTTTGTAAAGAAAAGGAGAAAATCCGTTTATTTTTGTGATATTTAAATATTTAATTTTTCTTGCCAGAATTTAGGACTTAATTTATTGTTTGTGTTAATCAATATAATGCCAAATGAGTTTAACTTGTACTGAACTTTCTGGTTATACTTTCAAAACGGTGTGTTTTAACTTTTATTCTGCAGTGTCTTGCCCCATAGACTTCTATTGTAAGTGCATTACTGTAAACTTAATTTCTTGTTTTTACAGAGACAAGTCTGAACTGTTTTCTGTGGTAATTGACAGCAAGTTTCATAGAACTCAAGTTGTATTGACCTGAAACATTCCTTTAATCATTGCAGGCTAGTTTTTCCCTCTCAGTAATAAGATGACCTGGTGATAATGAGCTGATTTGTGTCCCGTCTCTCCACAGATGCAGTGCAAGTTGTTTGTGTTCGATAAGCCAGCTCAGTCGTGGGTGGAACGAGGCCGCGGTCTGCTCAGACTGAACGACATGGCGTCCACCGATGACGGCTCGTTACAGTCCAGATTAGGTAAGAGCGCCGTCCAGCCGGTCACGTGTCTTGAGAGAATAGACTGTAAAAAAAGATGGACGACGCCCTTTCACTCTCTTCCATTGGTGAAAAGTGAAGCTGTCAAAGTCCTAATATGGCACTGGCATCTTGCACTGATTTTGTGACCTGATTCTGCGCAGTAGTGAACGTGAAGTGGAGCCGCAATATCAAGGTCCCGCAGAAAACGTTAATACAGTTCACTGAGGTACAACTCATGTCAGTGTGAAATTAACAATTATGGACATTATAGAAATTAAAGTACAAGCTCCAATCTCCTCCCCTGAAAAAAAAAAAAAAAGTGTTGGTGCCTCAGGGACCACTTCGTTTAGAGAAGCTGTCAATCATGACGTCACATTCCCGTTAGTATCAAATAACTAACTAAGACGAATCTTATAAAAAAAACCCCAAAAAAACGAACACTTAAACTTACATCAGCGTGATAAAAATAACCTAAAATGACAGAAAACATCTTTGGAAAAAATGTATTTGAAGTGTAATTCAGTTTTTGTTTTGTTTCCGTCGCATCCCACTTGACTTCATGGGGAGGACTAGCCTGGAAATCCAGACCTAAATCTGAAAGATTAATGGTCTGGCGTCGACTAGTGAAAATCGTCCAGCTCGAGGGGCGGCACCAAGCATGCATTTGAAAATCTCACTGCACGCGATTGAATAACACTACGACCAATCACAACAAGCCCCATACGCTGAGCTACCAGCGGCGCTAACTGGTAGATTAGACTCTTGCCGTATCCGGTCGGCAAAACAGCAAAAACGCCCTTCTTGCAAAGGAAGGATTCGAGCGCCGTCTTCTGTTCCTCTTTTAGATAAAAAGCCAAGTATAACTCGTTCATTGTAGCGGCCAAAGCCGTTTCAAACAACTGGTGTTCATCCATAGCCATCTTGCAATGTTTACTAATGACTTCGACGTCACAGCGCTGTCGTCTTTTGTTTAGCTCGCCTCTGGCCCGCCTATATCAGATAACCCGATGTGATTGGTGCAGCTCGGATACAAGGGCATATTTAATGAGCATCATTACTCGACGCCAAATTCAACTTGTGCTCTCGCGAGAACTCTGGATTTCCAGGGTAAGGGAGGATGGGGTTTATAATCTATACTGGGAACAACCACTGGGCGATCGAGACGCTTTGGCTTCACTTCTCAGCACTTGTGTGGCACGCTCGCTTCAGAGTGGTCTTCATCTTTCTCTGTCTGTCTCTGTCTGTCTCGCAGTGATGCGTACGCAGGGCAGTCTGCGATTGATTCTCAACACGAAGCTTTGGCCTCAGATGCAGGTGGACAAAGCCAGTGAGAAAAGCGTTCGCATCACAGCCATGGACACTGAGGACCAGGGAGTCAAGGTCTTCCTCATATCGGTATGATGGACACCTCCATAATGCTTCACACAAGAAGGGGATTGGTATTTAGTTGTATTTATCAGTGAATTAATGCAAAGGTAACATGTATAACTTGTTTGAAAAATGTAATTTTGGTATCAGGTTTTCTAGTCAATTTAATCAATTATTTATCTTCATAAAATGTATTTATTTTAGTTAAATTTATATTTATTTTGTATTATTTAGAATTAAAAATATTTGATTTTATTAATGTATTGTTACATTTATTTTAATTTATACATAAAAAGGAATTTCTTAATTTGATTTAATTATCTTATTTTAAATGAATGCATTTTCATTTATTAATAATAAATATTTTTTACTTTTTTTAATTTTACTTTTTTTTTTTTTCAGATTGTGTGTCATGAATAAAGCCCATTATTTACAGGCCTTATTAGTCAATGAAATCAAGTGAAAGACATTTGAAGAAGAATATATTAGAGAATCTAAATTGTATAGGCTAGTTATTCTCAGCTTTAAGATATTGCATCTACTAGAAATTGTTTTGTGTGTGATAATTTTTCCATTATTCATTCAGTCAGTGACTGGGAAAGTCATGCAGATGTTGTTTTTGGGAACCCTGCATGAACGTTCACAGTTGGTCTGTGATGTGTGTCCTCAGGCGAGCTCTAAAGATGCGGGTCAGCTGGCCGCCGCTCTACATCACCGGATCCTGGCCCTGCGGAGTCGTGTGGAGCCGGACACCGAGAGCACCCCCGCCCCGGCAGAACCAGAGATCCCACAGTCAAACGAAGACGACAGCGACGACGACGAACCCACTAACAACAGCAGCGGCGCCAACTCCACCGGCACGGGGAACTCCACCAGCAGCGGTACGACACTTTCATTCGCCTGGATTTCATCAGAACGAATGAAACATGATGTTTCTGCTAAGCACACGCGTATAGTTTATCGCTCTGACACTTTTTTCACAACTTTTTTCATTATTTAAAACATTTAGGAGTGCATAAAGAACTTTAAGGATGCAATAATTTATTTGAAAACAAAGTACAGTAGGTTTTTAAATATTGTTGCTTCAAATTGTATTTATTTTTAAAAGAAATCTGCATATTACGGGACTTTTAATTATAAACAAGCCTAAAATACACAGACACTCTTATTGTGAAATGTCTTTACTTCTAACAAAGATTAATAAACATTGTTATTACACAGTTAGCTAATGCATAAATTAATATTATAAATTACTTTAGTTTGATTTATTTTTCCATTTAACAACATGAACTAACAATGAACAATACTTCTACAGTATTTATTGATCTTGTTAATGTCAACATTTGCAGACACTCTTAAAATCAAAAGTTGTATCTTATTTTTTTTAATGGACTTGAGCTAACATGAACCAAAAATTAAGTTATATTTTTATTAGCTCTAATCGTTAACAGATGAATAAATACTTTATTAAATATTTATATTAAAGTGCACCTATAATGATTTTTTTCATATTACCTTTCATGCAGTGTGTAATACAGATGTTTGTGAATGTAAAAGGTTGCAAATTTTTAAAGATTAAAGTGAATGACAAATAAAGTTATTGTCTCCTAAAAGAAAGAATTGATTAGACCAATCAGAGCAGAGTGGACCAATCACAACAGACTGGGCCATGTGCCCAATCAGAGCAGAGTAGACCAATCACAACAGACTGGGCCATCTGACCAATCAGAGCAGAGTAGACCAATCACAGCAGACTGGGCCACCTGACCAATCAGTGCAGAGTAGACCAATCACAACAGACTGGGCCACCTGACCAATCAGAGCAGAGTAGACCAATCACAGCAGACTGGGCCACCTGACCAATCAGAGCAGAGTAGACCAATCACAACAGACTGGGCCACCTGACCAATCAGAGCAGAGTAGACCAATCACAGCAGACTGGGCCACCTGACCAATCAGAGCAGAGTAGACCAATCACAACAGACTGGGCCACCTGACCAATCAGAGCAGAGTGGACCAATCACAACAGACTGGGCCATGTGCCCAATCAGAGCAGAGTAGACCAATCACAGCAGACTGGGCCACCTGACCAATCAGAGCAGAGTAGACCAATCACAACAGACTGGGCCACCTGACCAATCAGAGCAGAGTAGACCAATCACAACAGACTGGGCCACCTGACCAATCAGAGCAGAGTGGACCAATCACAACAGACTGGGCCACCTGACCAATCAGAGCAGAGTAGACCAATCACAGCAGACTGGGCCACCTGACCAATCAGAGCAGAGTAGACCAATCACAACAGACTGGGCCACCTGACCAATCAGAGCAGAGTGGACCAATCACAACAGACTGGGCCATGTGCCCAATCAGAGCAGAGTAGACCAATCACAACAGACTGGGCCATCTGACCAATCAGAGCAGAGTAGACCAATCACAGCAGACTGGGCCACCTGACCAATCAGAGCAGAGTAGACCAATCACAACAGACTGGGCCACCTGACCAATCAGAGCAGAGTAGACCAATCACAGCAGACTGGGCCACCTGACCAATCAGAGAAGAGTAGACCAATCACAACAGACTGGGCCACCTGACCAATCAGAGCAGAGTAGACCAATCACTACAGACTGGGCCGTCTGACCAATCAGAGCAGAGTAGACCAATCACAGCAGACTGGGCCATCTGACCAATCAGAGCAGAGTAGACCAATCACAACAGACTGGGCCATCTGACCAATCAGAGCAGAGTAGACCAATCACAGCAGACTGGGCCATCTGACCAATCAGAGTAGAGCAGGCTCTCAGAAAGGAGGGATTAAGAGAGACTGAATCCTTGATGAACTTATTCAAGCAGGTCAAAGTGTTTTTTGGCCTTGGATGCATGTATTGAAGAAGAATGTAATAGGGCTGCTTTAATATCCTAAATATTGATTATTGATTAAAAACCAGTGGTACGGTAATGCTGTATTTCTTGATCAGCCCCTTGCTTTACTGTATATTAGTGAGCTAAATGTTGTCTTGTTCTCCTCCAGGTAACTGTGAGAGCAGCGAGACCCCCGCGGGCGAGAGCACATAGCATCATGAAGCTCTGCTCCACCCACAGCCGCCCACCAGGGTCTCAGTGCAGGCATCTCTGCGGACCGCTCTGAGGACCCCTGGGACTCACCCAAACTTCTGTAGTTCATTTTCCCCTCCAACATTTATTGTAAATCTGGAGCTGTTTTTTTTTTTTTTTTTTTATCGTTTCGTTTGTTTTTAGTTGTTTTTTTTTTCCTCTTGGACTGCAAATAAACAAATTAAAAAGACAACAAAAAAGGAAAAAAAAAAAAATCGAGACTTTTCCATGTATGGCTTTGGACTTGGTCGCTCATCATATTGATGAGTGTGAGGGTGTTTCTCTCTCCGTTTAAGACACGGAATCGACAAGACTGCAGTTTCTACCGTGGGACCGTTTTTTACTCATTCGCTCTGTCTCTCTCTCTCTCTCTCTGTCTCTCTTTTTTCACTGGCTCTCGGCTTCAGACCATTTCATCATGACCTCGCCGCATCATCACACTTATCGGCCAATCAGCTGGCCGGTAGCATCAGTCACCTGACCTATATCCTCTGTGTTCGGTGTAATTGTACCATTTTTCCCAGGTTGCGACTGATTTCTGGCAGTTTCACCAAGCGTCTCCTGGATGTTCACTTTCTAGGACAAGCTGACACTTTTACTAGTCTGCTAAGATGGTAGTTAGATTTCTCATCGGTGTTAACCAATAAAGGACTTAACCAGCACACGGACTCGTGCTGTAGTGGATCTGTTACTAGAGCTCGCCCCCTGTAAAAGAGAAAAACATCTTCACACCAAGAAACATCTAATTGAGTTGTGTAGCTTCGTTTAGGGGCGGATAATGTTTAATATTTCTTTTTTTAGTTGATCTGATGAGAATTTAACATTTTAAAGCAGCATCTCTGTATTTGTTTTTATTTTCCATATTCTGAGGGTTTGTATTGTTTTGGCCTTTTTTTTTTTTTTAAATATTGATTTACTATATTAACTTTTTATCCATTTTCATGTCATTTGGAGATGATATTTCTTCGTGTGTTGGAAGTTTGAGTGCATTTAGACAGAAAAAAAAGGACAAAAAAAAAAAAACTTGTACCCTTGAATGTTCTGTAAATTTCTATGCGTATATTATCACTTACTAGCACACCATGTCTCCAAACTCCTTTACAAAATAAATAGTAATATCAAAGTAAAAAAAAAAAAAAAAAAAAAAAAATGAAACATTTGAAATAAATTTTTGTCTTATGTCAAATCGTGGGCTTCACTTTCTCACAAGGAAGAATCATGTGATTTTTCTTTATGAAGTTATGGTGATTTATGGGTGAATATCATGAACACATCCAAAGTTTAAAGAAAATATATTTTGCATAAAGGAAATATTGTCACAATGCAAACTCAAAAAGTAAGCTTTATTTACTTTTGTGTGAAATATACTATCGTTCAAAAGTTTGGGTTGAGATTTTTTAATTTTTTAAATTTCGTCTCACACTCAAGGCTGCATTTATTTGATCAAAATATTAAAAACAATTGTAATTTTGTGACATTTGAATGTATTTAACAATGTAATTTATTCCTGTCATCATTACTCCAGTCTTCAGTGTCACATGATCCTTCAGAAATCATTCTAATATGATGTTTTGCTGCTCAAGAAACATGTCTGAGTATTATCAATGTTAAAAACAGTTGTGCTGCTTCATATTTTTGTGGAAACCATAATACATTTTTTTCAGGATTCTTTGATGAATAGAAAAGAACCGCATTTTCTTTTAAAATAGAATCTTTTGTAACATAAATGTCTTTACTGTCACTTTTGATCAATTCAATGCATCCTTACTGAATAAACAGTATTAATTTCTTTTTATAGACCCTAAACTTTTGAATGCTAGTGTATTTAGTTTGGTTAAAATTGCCGATTGCTAGTTGTTTGGCAAAAATCTGTGTAGTGAGTATCACTTTTGTTCTACTTGTTGAAGAACTATCAATAATCAGACTTAAATGAGTTGAGGAGATTGACATTGAGGTGTCATGTTGTGAATGTTCAGCAGATGGCGACACAAACTCAAACATCTGCACAGAAACTGCATCAATTGTATCGATGCACAAGTTTACAGCCTTTACAGCTGGTGCGATTTAACTACAGATTGAAAGGTGTTTGTCAGAGAAATCAATAAAGCTCTTCTGAAGCTGACATCTTACAAGCCCAGATTTTGACTGGCGGTCACGCTGTTTACTTTCGTGTCCTGGGTCAAAGGTCAACCAGAATCAGATGGATATGTGTCTTCTGGGAACAAGCAATGTGTGAAACATTAAGGCAAGATGTAGCAGTCAAAAATCTTTAATTAGACATGATTTCTACAAGTAAATAGTTTACAATCTGCACTATTTCAGTGTAATTTCTAATGACAAATGGAATGCATGTGAAATGAATGGCGAGCGCGCAAACGCGACCGATGATGACTACAGCTTCCACACGTTCTTCATCATGGTGATGAAAAACTCGTCGCTGTCAATAGAAACACTGACCCCACTGTAGTAGTTCACAAACTCCTCCAGCGTCACCTATCACAGGAAGAAAAAAGGTATTGTAATTTAGACTATCACATATAAACTTTAATCAACTCACATCAGTTGTGATAAACGGAGGTTCAAGCATGTTCGCTTGACGTGCGAGAACCAATGAGGTTCATTCTCGTGTTACGCAGCACGTTTGAGCTTCTGCAAGAACCAATGAGGTTCATTCTCGTGTTACGCAGAACGTTTGAGCTTCTGCAAGAACCAATGAGGTTCATTCTCGTGTTACGCAGAACGTTTGAGCTTCTGCAAGAACCAATGAGGTTCATTCTCGTGTTACGCATCACGTTTGAGCTGCAAGAACCAATGAGGTTCATTCTCGTGTTACGCAGAACGTTTGAGCTTCTGCAAGAACCAATGAGGTTCATTCTCGAGTTACGCAGCGCGTTTGAGCTTCTGCAAGAACCAATGAGGTTCATTCTCATGTTATGCGTCGCGTTTGAGCTTCAGCAAGAACCAATGAGGTTCATTCTCGTGTTACGCATCGCGTTTGAGCTTCTGCAAGAACCAATGAGGTTCATTCTCGTGTTACGCATCGCGTTTGAGCTTCTGCAAGAACCAATGAGGTTCATTCTCGTGTTACGCATCGCGTTTGAGCTTCTGCAAGAACCAATGAGGTTCATTCTCATGTTACGCATCACGTTTGAGCTTCTGCAAGAACCAATGAGGTTCATTCTCGTGTTACGCATCACGTTTGAGCTTCTGCAAGAACCAATGAGGTTCATTCTCGTGTTACGCATCGCGTTTGAGCTTCTGCAAGAACCAATGAGGTTCATTCTCGTGTTACGCAGCGCGTTTGAGCTTCAGCAAGAACCAATGAGGTTCATTCTCGTGTTACGCATCGCGTTTGAGCTTCTGCAAGAACCAATGAGGTTCATTCTTGTGTTACGCATCACGTTTGAGCTTCAGCAAGAACCAATGAGGTTCATTCTCGTGTTACGCAGCGCGTTTGAGCTTCAGCAAGAACCAATGAGGTTCATTCTCGTGTTACGCAGCGCGTTTGAGCTTCAGCAAGAACCAATGAGGTTCATTCTCGTGTTACGCAGCGCGTTTGAGCTTCAGCAAGAACCAATGAGGTTCATTCTCGTGTTACGCAGCGCGTTTGAGCTTCAGCAAGAACCAGTGAGGTTCATTCTCGTGTTACGCAGCGCGTTTGAGCTTCTGCCATAACCAATGAGGTTCATTCTCGTGTTACGCAGCGCGTTTGAGCTTCAGCAAGAACCAATGAGGTTCATTCTCGTGTTACGCAGCACGTTTGAGCTTCAGCAAGAACCAATGAGGTTCATTCTCGTGTTACGCAGCGCGTTTGAGCTTCTGCCATAACCAATGAGGTTCATTCTCGTGTTACGCAGCGCGTTTGAGCTTCAGCAAGAACCAATGAGGTTCATTCTCGTGTTACGCAGCACGTTTGAGCTTCAGCAAGAACCAATGAGGTTCATTCTCGTGTTACGCATCACGTTTGAGCTTCTGCAAGAACCAATGAGGTTCATTCTCGTGTTACGCATCACGTTTGAGCTTCTGCAAGAACCAATGAGGTTCATTCTCGTGTTACGCAGCACGTTTGAGCTTCAGCAAGAACCAATGAGGTTCATTCTCGTGTTACGCATCGCGTTTGAGCTTCTGCAAGAACCAATGAGGTTCATTCTCGTGTTACGCAGCGCGTTTGAGCTTCAGCAAGAACCAATGAGGTTCATTCTCGTGTTACGCAGCGCGTTTGAGCTTCAGCAAGAACCAATGAGGTTCATTCTCGTGTTACGCAGCGCGTTTGAGCTTCAGCAAGAACCAATGAGGTTCATTCTCGTGTTACGCAGCGCGTTTGAGCTTCTGCCATAACCAATGAGGTTCATTCTCGTGTTACGCAGCACGTTTGAGCTTCAGCAAGAACCAATGAGGTTCATTCTCGTGTTACGCAGCACGTTTGAGCTTCAGCAAGAACCAATGAGGTTCATTCTCGTGTTACGCAGCGCGTTTGAGCTTCAGCAAGAACCAATGAGGTTCATTCTCGTGTTACGCAGAACGTTTGAGCTTTAGCAAGAACCAATGAGGTTCATTCTCGTGTTACGCATCACGTTTGAGCTTCTGCAAGAACCAATGAGGTTCATTCTCGTGTTACGCAGCACGTTTGAGCTTCTCAAGAACCAATGAGGTTCATTCTCGTGTTACGCAGCACGTTTGAGCTTCTGCAAGAACCAATGAGGTTCATTCTCGTGTTACGCAGCGCGTTTGAGCTTCAGCAAGAACCAATGAGGTTCATTCTCGTGTTACGCAGAACGTTTGAGCTTTAGCAAGAACCAATGAGGTTCATTCTCGTGTTACGCAGCACGTTTGAGCTTCAGCAAGAACCAATGAGGTTCATTCTCGTGTTACGCATCACGTTTGAGCTTCTGCAAGAACCAATGAGGTTCATTCTCGTGTTACGCATCACGTTTGAGCTTCTGCAAGAACCAATGAGGTTCATTCTCGTGTTACGCAGCACGTTTGAGCTTCAGCAAGAACCAATGAGGTTCATTCTCGTGTTACGCAGCACGTTTGAGCTTCAGCAAGAACCAATGAGGTTCATTCTCGTGTTACGCAGCGCGTTTGAGCTTCAGCAAGAACCAATGAGGTTCATTCTCGTGTTACGCATGACGTTTGAGCTTCTGCAAGAACCAATGAGGTTCATTCTCGTGTTACGCATCACGTTTGAGCTTCTGCAATAACCAATGAGGTTCATTCTCGTGTTACGCATCATGTTTGAGCTTCAGCAAGAACCAATGAGGTTCATTCTCGTGTTACGCATCACGTTTGAGCTTCTGCAAGAACCAATGAGGTTCATTCTCGTGTTACGCATCACGTTTGAGCTTCAGCAAGAACCAATGAGGTTCATTCTCGTGTTACGCATCACGTTTGAGCTTCAGCAAGAACCAATGAGGTTCATTCTCGTGTTACGCATCACGTTTGAGCTTCAGCAAGAAAAAATGAGGTTCATTCTTGTGTTACGCATCACGTTTGAGCTTCAGCAAGAACCAATGAGGTTCATTCTCGTGTTACGCAGCACGTTTGAGCTTCTGCAAGAACCAATGAGGTTCATTCTCGTGTTACGCATCACGTTTGAGCTTCTGCAAGAACCAATGAGGTTCATTCTCGTGTTACGCATCGCGTTTGAGCTTCTGCAAGAACCAATGAGGTTCATTCTCGTGTTACGCATCGCGTTTGAGTTTCTGCAAGAACCAATGAGGTTCATTCTCGTGTTACGCAGAACGTTTGAGCTTCTGCAAGAACCAATGAGGTTCATTCTCGTGTTACGCAGCACGTTTGAGCTTCAGCAAGAACCAATGAGGTTCATTCTCGTGTTACGCATCACGTTTGAGCTTCTGCAAGAACCAATGAGGTTCATTCTCGTGTTACGCATCACGTTTGAGCTTCTGCAAGAACCAATGAGGTTCATTCTCGTGTTACGCAGCACGTTTGAGCTTCAGCAAGAACCAATGAGGTTCATTCTCGTGTTACGCAGCGCGTTTGAGCTTCTGCAAGAACCAATGAGGTTCATTCTCGTGTTACGCATGGCGTTTGAGCTTCTGCAAGAACCAATGAGGTTCATTCTCGTGTTACGCATCACGTTTGAGCTTCTGCAAGAACCAATGAGGTTCATTCTCGTGTTACGCATCACGTTTTTAGCTTCTGCAAGAACCAATGAGGTTCATTCTCGTGTTACGCATCACGTTTGAGCTTCTGCAAGAACCAATGAGGTTCATTCTTGTGTTACGCATCACGTTTGAGCTTCTGCAAGAACCAATGAGGTTCATTCTTGTGTTACGCAGCGCGTTTGAGCTTCAGCAAGAACCAATGAGGTTCATTCTCGTGTTACGCAGCGCGTTTGAGCTTCAGCAAGAACCAATGAGGTTCATTCTTGTGTTACGCAGCGCGTTTGAGCTTCAGCAAGAACCAATGAGGTTCATTCTCGTGTTACGCATCATGTTTGAGCTTCAGCAAGAACCAATGAGGTTCATTCTCATGTTACGCAGCACGTTTGAGCTTCAGTAAGAGCCAATGAGGTTCATTCTCGTGTTACGCATCACGTTTGAGCTTCAGCAAGAACCAATGAGGTTTATTCTCGTGTTACGCATCACGTTTGAGCTTCAGCAAGAACCAATGAGGTTCATTCTCGTGTTACGCAGCGCGTTTGAGCTTCAGCAAGAACCAATGAGGTTCATTCTCGTGTTATGCATCACGTTTGAGCTTCTGGAAGAGGTTTGCATGTCAAGCAGGTTCGGTTGAGCTTCTGTTTATGTTTGCTGATCAATATTTATATGGGAATAAAAGCCTAAATTAAATATTTTCATAATATAAAGCGATCGAGTCTCTTAATAATTTGTATATAAAAATATATGAAAGTATTGTATTCATTTATAAAAGGTGTAATTTTCAGTTGTGTATGAAGGTCTTAAATTAATTTGTCTTTAGTAACGGTTTTGTTTTTGTCATATATTAAATCTAAGCATAAATTTATAAGCAACGCTTATTTAAAAAAAAGGGGTAGGTACAGTAAGTTAATTTCTGCCACTTAAAAAAAAATGCTTTGGAAAATCATAATTTAAAGTTGAAATCATGACTTTAGGTAATTATGAGATTCAAAATTTTTACATAAAATGTCAAAATTCTATATTTAAGTCATAATTATGAAAAAATAAATATGACTCATAATTATGAGATGAAAAGTGACAAAGTCATGAGAATTTTTTTCAAATGATGACAAAAAAGCAGAAATTCAGATTTAAAAAAGTCACAGTCGAAATTATGACAAAAAATTATATTATGACATACTAAGTAATAATTATGAGATCAAAAGTCAACACGGAAAGAGACTTTATCTAAGAATTTTTTTTAGTAACTGTTTTGTTTTGTATCTTTTTGCATAGATTAAATTGGAAGTGATGCTTATGAAAAAAGCTTCAGCCTAGTACACCTTTTCGGTTAATATGTATAATTATTATGGTATTGTGTATGAGGACTAAAATTAACACTCATGATGATGATAGTAATATCTAATCTCCAGACACTTATTAGACTGTAAATGCAGGAATAAATGGGAGGAACCTTTCCATCCTTGTCGTATGGAGAGTCGAATCTGTCGAGGAACGAGCGGAAGACTTGTTCTTCTGTCCACTCTCCGCTCTTGTGTTTGGGGTGATCTTTGCTGTTGTAAACACCCTGCAGATCTTCTACAGTCACAACACCGTCTCCTGTCTTATCAAGCTTCTGGAACACCTGGCCGATCACCTGCCTCCGTGCACTCGACATGGGCGGCTGAAGCAAAGACACGGATTCAAGTGGTTATTTATTTTCAACTGGTATATTTCACTGTAGATTTGGTAAATCAGTTGAAATTTCGGCGCATGTTTTGCTAAAATACTTTTACTGTAAGATTTTACTTTTACCCGACAGTAAAGCCACAACATGCAAGTAACCTTGTTCATTCTGATGCCTGATCTGTGATCAGTAATTTCTGATAATGATTCATGTACAGTCAGAGGTTCGTCTTAAAATAATTTATTGCTGTTTATGAGTCAGTAACTCAAGCCAGTGACTAAACGGTCAACTTTACATTGTTTCTCTTAGTAGCATGAAAATAATTGGTTGTTTAAATTGTGATTAAATTATATACAGAAAGCGATCAAAGAACGCTCATTTTATTATCACTGGAGCTGTCAATCAAACAGCGCAAGTTTATTATTGACTGAGTTCTGGACTCTTGCTTTAACTTCAGTTATAATCAATGACGCTGTCTACACTGCACAATGAGTCTCTTATTTACATTTCTGCATCCTGGAAACGTTTCTGTAGTTTCTTACCCTTAGTTTCTCCAGAAACTCATCAAAGCTGAGGGTGCCGCTCCCATCCTTGTCCATCATGGCAAAGATCTCCTGTGCTTTGTCCTTCCCCACGGACACGCCGTAGTTGTCCAATCCCTTCTGAAACTCCTGGAAGTCCAGAGATTTACTGCCATCATCGTCCATAATGCGGAACACCCTGGAAACAATTATATGTTCGTAGTCTTAGACATATTTTAATCCTCTACCTTTGTCAAATCTGAATGAAACAGACAAAATTATTATTTGAAAAATTGATTTATCACCTGACAAAAATCATTGTATCATCTTATTAGGTGTATTAGGTGAATTTTAAGTACATGTCCAAGTCATATAACTCCGAAATCCATCAAATAACATTATATTTTAAAAAATGTGATAACGTGACTTTAAGTCATAATTATGGAAATTATGATATACCAAGTCATAATTATGCGATGAAAAGTTGAAAATGTGACTTTAAATTATGACTAAAAAGTAAAAATTATTAATTAAAACGTCATAATTGACATAACATTTGAGATTATAACTTAAAAAGTAGAAATTAATCACAAAGAATAATGAGAATTACAAAAAATAAAATAAAAAACAAAGCATCTGGGTGCATTATGGGAGAGCAGGGTGAGCACATGACAGTATGTGTCCAACTGAAATATGACATATATATATAATCTCTTATATAATATTTTAATTATGTCCATATAGGTTTTATTAATTTTTATTTTAGTTTTAGTTATTTTAGTACATCAAGTTAAACTAAATGACACACACACACACACACACACACACACACACACACACACACACACACACACACACACACACACACACACACACACACACACACACACACACACACACACAAAATAATATAATATACATACATTTTTTTTATTTTATTTTATTTTATTTTATTTTATTTTATGGTTTTCATTTCAGGTAACTAAATAACCCTGGGTCCCTATCACTTGTTCAGTCTTTCTGGAGTAACCTGATGTTAATTATCTCAATATTAATAATTCATCAACAACTTTCCCATTACCAGACCTGAATCTTAACCACTGCCCCACATCACCTCAATTTTTTTCTCTCTCTCTTTGGAATCATACAATCATTTACAATTTTTAAAGAGATCTGAATATTTCCCTGACCTTCCGAGACCCTTGATTCCTGCTGAGCCCCTGTTGAGGCACTGCTGGCGGAGCTCGTTCACTGCTTCTGTGGCCATTACTCTCTGTGTCCAAGTTCTTCTCAGGTGTATCTACAGTCTGTGCTCTCTTGCAGCTTCAGGTTGGTCTGTGAAATTAAAAAATTACATATATTACAATTATTAAATAAAATAATTAAAATTGTTATACAAATCACAGTTTGATATGAGCTTTTATTGCATTGTACACTGAATGCATTTAAGATATTTACACCAAAGGCTTTCTGAAGTGAACTGAGGTCAGGTGGTCCTCAAGACGTCACGTGGGATTACAAGGAAGTGTTTTTATGTATGCCAAGCGATTTCTGTTAGCTTGTAAACAAACTCAGAGAATGTAACCATGGCAAATGCAAACATAAACTGCCATATAATAAGCTGTACTACTAACGATTATCAACAGACGTTATATATATTTAATCTTTCTGTAGACATTTTATAATGAGAAAAAAATCTTAATCCCAAAATAACGCACTGCTATATCATCATCATATTTATCAGTATACATAGTGAGGAAATATTAGATGGAAATATTATACCTGTATCTTGCGAGGGTCTCCGGAGGTGTGTGCAGTTTCTCAGATGTCTCTCAGGTGCACTTGCTCGTTTCTCCGCCCCTCCAAACTTTTTTTTATTGTAGTAACAGTAACTTTATAACCGTTTTAGCGGAAACTACGGGTACCAAGATAATTGTGTACAAGGCGGGAATACTCGATCACGTGACGCTGAATCGCCTGAATGTACGATTAAATGCTTCTCTCAAAATCTTCAAAATGTGGGCTACTGGTTTAAATCAGACACTTACTGATGAATTCATTCGTATTTACCACGGTAAACTACAACACAGTCTAGAGGTAAAGAGAATCTAAACAAACCCTATTTCATGTATGGACTAGTTTGTAGATTGAGGTAGTTTGTTGTTTTAGTCAGTGTATAGAAACCTGTCAAAACCAGTAAATGGGGAATCTCATTCAAACAAGTCCAGATTACCTTTCACCAACAAATCATTACTGTCACACATTCTCACTGATAATTTTCATTTGGTTCACATAAGTAGGCCTAGTTTTTGATTGTGTTATTTTGAAATAATCCATTAATGTTTTTGACAGGTTTCATTAGACACCCAATGTGTTCATATGGTAAACAGCTGGAAGTGTTGGTGTTTTCTATTCAGATGCCCTTATTTACAGTTTTATTTACTTGAGAAGCAGTTGAAATGCTATTAAGTGTTTTCATCTGTTGGTGGAAGTGGAAAGAAACAGACTTGTTTACTGGTTTTTAACATAGACCAGCATTAGAGGTTCATTGGATTCATGACCAGAAGGACAGCCACAGAATGAAGTGACCCAATCTGACAAATCACCCTTCAATGGGGTAAGTGTTTACAGCCAATAGCAACAGTGTTTGTATTTGTGGTCATGTTCAAACAGTGATTATCAAGCTGTGTTGATGTTTTCTATGCACCAGTGGCAGTAACATTAAGTGACATGACATCTGATGCACAGAAGCCAATGGCACATGCCGCTAATCTTAGTCACACATCCGTTGACATGTGCCACTGACATAGTCGAGAAACACTGATACTGCGTCTCAATTAACCTACTTGTACAGCCTAAATGTATGTACATACTTCTGAGTGTGTAGCAGATGAGTAGACAAACTTTGGGACACACTATCACGTCATACGGTTGCTCTCTGTCGCAGTAAACTGGCCTGTCAATCATCTTGTCTCAGTTAAAATCCTCCACATTAAATTAAATTTAATTTCCTACCGTATCAGAGAGAAATGCAGAAGCAGGTCAGTCACGGGTCTTTCATACGGAGACTCTCCTCATATTAGTGCATAATGATGCATTTAAAAGTTAATGGCTGAACAGATCTTTATAAAAGTCCACATTGTTATTGCAGATGAAATATAACACGGATAACATTAAATAAAATGTTTTTTATCTGGTTAAACTTTGATTCGTCACTCAAACCTTTATGTCGGTCGCATATTATCCGCCATGTTTTGTAGTTTTTTTTTAACACTTTTTACTCTTGTTTGTAGTTCACCCTTTAAAGCACAATGGGTTGTGGGCAATATTAGTCTTTATAGTGAGCGCGGATCCACACCTCAAAAATCCACCGGAAATAGTATAGACCATCCGAGGACTTCTGGCACACTCTTTTCAACGTACTATGATTGGGACACACTTATTCTAATCTCACATACTTTTTAGGTTGGATAGTATGGACACTGAGACATGTTGTTGTGACACCTCCAGTAGTGACTGACAGATGAGTTTAGCAGCTGGCTTAACTGTGACACAAAATCCTAAATAAATAGCCTAATTTAGCGATAATTTAAATGTCAATTAAACGCACGTCTGTATTTGAGTGGCATGTGCCACTGAATATTTTGTAATACCAGCTCTACTGTATGTTGTTTATCACGTAGAGTTGCAAACATTCGCCCATTCTAGGAAAGACACCAAATAAATCTATCATGGGTCACTATGAATAACGCATTAACAGTTGCATCCATTTCTGAAAACCTTTATTTTTGCATGATGCTGCACAGAATCACACCGGTAGGTATCAGTAAGTGTAACACTGACCAGCTCAAGATTCTCATCTGTGACTTTAATACTTTAATATAAGTCCTTCCAACATTTAAATTCCTGTTCGTCTGTTCCCACCATTGTTCTGTTTCACTCAAGTTTGTTCAGGTTGCATGGAGATTGTGTGTGAACAGCCTTTTTCAAGTTCACCCATGTATTCTCTGTTGGTTTCAGTTCTGGTGCTGCATTACAAAATCATGTTTAGTATGGCAGTTTCTGTTAGGATCTTATTTAGAACATTTAACTTTTCAGATCTTAACTTAAAGGGATACTTCACCGATTAGCATTAAGCTTTGTATCAGTAGAAACCCGGTAGTATTTTCGAGTGACCGTGCTTCCCTCCCTCATGTCTCCCTGAGACGAGAGATTTCTGTATTGTGTGTCTGAAAAAAAAACCTTTTTTTATCGTAAAAATAAATAAACCCTTTTTTTTAAACCAATTTATCGTCATCAGAGGCTCTTTTGTCCAGAGGCGAGAGACTACAGCCAGTAGGAGGAGCTCGTCCCGCATGTGTTCAACCCGCCCATAGGGGGATCTCACGATAAAACACCTTCTTTTCAGTTTCCAGTCGACTAGTAGCCTAGCTGTATCATTTCTCCCGATACTGCCCTCTGTAACCGGTAGGCGTGGCTTGGGAGTGGCCTCGTAGGGCAGCGACGCAAGTGCATTCTGGGAGTTGTAGTCTTTCATCCACATGAGCCAAAAATACATTTCTGGCTTTTCTCAGTCTAGAAGGCACCAACTTCTAAAATAATTTTACATTTCTACTACATAAATGTTTGCTGTTGAAAAGGTCTATACATAAATGACCCAATAAATACACATTCATCTTTCCAGCGGTGAAATATCCCTTTAAGACCTAATCCCCAGTACACATTGTACAATTTTGGGCTGTCCCAGACGAAAGATGACCAATCGTGGCGATTTCTCTGGTCGTGTTTCCTAAACGTCGTTCCTATGTCGCACAGGGAGAGAGGCTCAAAGATGGCTATTGTCACGGACCAAAGACATCCTGTGATCATTTACTGACAGTGTCAGAATTCATCATGATCATCTCACTGTGTGTGTTTGCTGCCACGACCTACAGATACTGACGAGCCGATAAAACTGCAACATGAAATTGCGTTTTGATCAATGTTACATGGCGTTAAAACTTAAAACTACTTACCCTAAGCTCCATTTACAAAATTGACCCTTCGCTAAGCCACGCCAGAAAACCGCCACAGGCCAATCGTGGCTTAGCAACCGTAACTAGGCGCGGGAGGTCTGGCAAGCTTTCGAGCGAGGGAAACTTGCCGAAGCGTTGTGTGTATGGATTGTGCAAATCTGATACCCGGTATCCTAAAAGTTTGGACAGGGGGGTGGAATTTTTTCCCTTCCCAAAACCTAAAACCCAAGGGGAGAAATTCCGGGATGACAGGATTAACAAAAACACCTACGTTTGCTCCACGACGTGTGAGCAGTAGCCTGGCGCGCTAAAAATATAAGCAGGAGAATGTTATCATTACAAAGTGGTCAGGCTAATGTCTTGTGTTTAGGCCTATTCCACAAGATTTATGGATAATCTGTTTGATTTATAATTATTATATTATTAATAATATAATTGGGACCTATAGGCTTTATCTTCAATTTTGATTACATTGTTCTCTAATCAGTTGCATATTATGTCATGGATATATCCCTCGAATGCATACTGCAGTCCCTTTTGTCTTGCTCTCTCAGATATTTCACTTGTTCACCAAAGATGACTAATTATCTCCTTGGGAATATCTGACACCGGTGCATTCATACTGTAATAGACGTGCCAGGCGCGAAAGCTTGTCAGGCGTAGCAACAGTAACTAAGGAGGGCGGGGCTTAGCGAAGGGTCAATTGGTGTACTAATTTGGCTTCTTTTTCCCAGCAATAACCACGTCCATATTCTCCTATTTTGCTCTCTCTCCTTTTTTTCAGCACACATAAAAAAAACCCCACAAGTGCAATTCTTCTTGCTCTATTTGTTTACCACTACCTCATGCTGATGATACTAACTTGCGTCATAGCCTATGATTCAATAGGTGTCATCTTCATACAGTACATTCGTGTCGTTCCCAAGTTTATTAGATCCATGTCGTACAGTGAGATTTGTAATGATCTTATAATGATTGAAGGTTTCATCAACCTTCTGATTCCAGGACATTGGTTTCTTGGTGGCCTCCCTTGAATTTACAGTTTCTTGCATTTCTTAATTATTGATATAACTAACTATACTTCAAGGGCTATTCAGAGCCTTGAAAATCTTCTGGTATCCGTTTTCCTTCTTTATGCTTTTTAATTAGTTGCTTGGACTGACTCAACCAGAAAGCTGGAACTTCCAGATTGAGGTGTTATTAGACTAGACTACACAAGTGATCTCAATTTAAAGGGGGGGGGGGGGGGGTGAAATGCTATTTCATGCATACTGAGTTTTTTACACTGTTAAAGAGTTGGATTCCCATGCTAAACATGGACAAAGTTTCAAAAATTAAATTGTAAGTTTGAAGGAGTATTTCTGTGCCAAAAATGCTCCTTCCGGTTTGTCACAAGTTTCGGAAAGTTTTTTTCGAGTATGGGCATGTGTGACGTCAGATGGGGCGGAATTTCCTTATATGGGTCCTAAGGGCACTTCTATCGGAAGAGCACGGGCGCGCGCGCAACCGTAGACCAGAGCAAGAGAGCGAAAGCAGTTCGCCCATCATCACAGCGCTGTGCTCGGCTTTAGGGAAGTCAGTGTCACCAAAGAAGTGGGTTTTTAGTTGCCAGGGCAAGACATCCCTGCACAGATTCCCAAAGAACCCGGCGTTAAGGGACCAGTGGATGGAGTTTGTTTTTCCAGAGCATCAACGGAGTTGTGCAAGACTGTTTGTTCCCTGCATTTCGACGATGATTGTTTTATAAACAAAGCCCAGTTCGATGCCGGATTTGCAGATCGTCTAATACTTAAGGATGGAGCAGTCCCAATGATAAAGGTTCACGGTCGTGCGTTGGAACCGCAGGCGGTGAGTAAATCTGCTTGTCTGCTTCAAATGTCTGTGTGTTGTTAGCTATCAGCGCGTAAGCACAGCCCACACGGCACGCCTCCAGCCGCTCGTTTTTTTCCGGAAAGAATCGGAACTGCCAATCTTTCTTTTATAAATATAATAAAACTAAAGACTTTTTGGAGATATGAAGGATGCAGTACTACTCTATAGGTACTCAAGATTAACATGAGATTGACTGAAAATGAGTGTTTCACCCCCCTTTAACTATTTATGTCACCTCAAAACCCAATTGGCTACACCAGTGATGATAAAGGTGTTTCATATTAAAGGTGGTGAATGCTTATAAATTGGATTTTACATTCTGTTTATTTAAGGGCACTTTGAAGAATCTGTTTTCGCTTTGATGTTTATGAGTCATCTACTTATTTCTGTTATTGGTTTAATTCTTATTGTTTTTTATTTTTATCGTCCTTACGTCACCCCAATAGCTTAAACATCAAAGCTTCGTAAACAAGATCTCTCCCACCAGAATTGAATTCTTCTGTTTGTGCCCTGAAGTTGCGGCATTGTAAATATTCTGTCTACACATGTTGCATGAGCATAAACAGGAAAGTGAGTTTAGAAATTCAAGACAAATAAGCAACTTTGTTGTTGTAAGCTGGGTATGTTTATTCAGCCGACTTTAGAAATTCCATTTGGCACAAGTGTACAATAATAAATAAGTTTCTGTCTCCCTCCTGAAATATCTAAATATAAATGTAAAGCATTTTGCAATAAATACGGTTTATCCACAATACAGATGCACTGCATCGACATTTCTGCTGTTGGTGTGAAAAATCCAACATTCCCAAATGCTGATCATGATTAGTTGACATGGGAAATGTAACCACACACACACACACACACACACACACACACACACACACACACACACACACACACACACACACACACACACACACACACACACACACACACACACACACACACACACATTTGCATTCCTGTAATACTGCCGCAGTACTTTCGACTCATTTTTACACACAAATACAGACACTGAAGTACTCCACTCCAATATAAATGGACAGCAGTAGAGTCACTGAACCCCTTGTCCAATTTGCATTATCTTTTTTTTTTTTTCAGAGGAGGACAAAAACTTTGGATCTATTTCCGTACATGCTGGGTGACATTACATAGTTACATTTGTTTTGTGTGTGCAGATTTTTGAAATAAGAATTTTATTTGCATAGACAACACTGACACTGCCTGGTCGAAGCAAGCGATCACGTTCTGTATCCAATTAGCAAGCTTAGACACAGTTCAATCGCTTACTAGGGTTCCATTGGCAAGATGCCATAAATTTCAATAAAACAAATTAATGACACATTTTTCTCGTCTACCGTTGATATTTCCACAGGGCAGGGTGTACTTATTGTTTGAAATTGATTAATTCCTTGCACAATGATTGACAGTGTGTGTCAAGATTCTAGAAATGTCATTATCATTCAGAAGATTTGTTTTAATTTGCAATTCAAATACATTAATGACCAAAAAATGTTCCTCCTGAATTGAAATAGAATTGATCCATGTAAAATGACTGCATGCTCCATTAGCTGTTACCTTGTTTTTACAGTAATTCCATTAGCTTTGAAGGAAAGACGTGTTTAGGACTTGACGGATCCCGGCGTGACTCCAAATCTCATTTGTAGTTTTGTCCTTAATTACTTCAGAGTTATTCAATTAGACCAGTCTTTTTCGGTGAGAAAGAACAACAAGGATAAAAAGTCGTCTGAAGAAATATCAAGAAATGTTTTTGAGGGATTGTGCCTCATTTGACTCAGACCAAATTCAACTATATCAGATTGTTCAGCGCGCTTTGTGTATATGTAAACCAGATTTGTCGTTTGGTGTTTCTGACTGAGGTTGAAGCTTGGAATACGGTGTAATATATACAGGGATTTAATTGGAATGTAGCTTTAAGAAGACTGGCTGCACTTTTACAATATGTTTCTGAAAGGACAAGGCTAAACTTAACGCTTAATCCTGTATGTCTGAACAGCTTAGACCTGTCAACTCCACCATCAGTCTTTTCAGCAGTTCATCTTCACACATGCAATTATCAGTTAACTGTGTTTATGACAGATTTCGTACTCCGTGATTAGTCCAGTACCTAGAATAACATAAAGAAGGTTTTCCTAATGAAAGGGTGAAACATGTATACTCTTAAAAATATTAAGGTTCAAAGGGGTTTTTCAGCCTGATGTCATAAAATAACCCTTTTAGGTGACTTGGGTCTTTAGAAAAACATATATGGGTGAATCTCATAAAAAATTTGTCCAGGTCACATTTCACCCAAAAATCAAAGAAAGGTAAATATGAATTTTTATAAAGAAAATGATGATTATATTTAGAAAAAAAACAATTGCAGAACAATTTGCCAGCAAATTCTCATTACCGTAATTACCGTAAAATTACTGATTATTACTGACTGATTTTCATTATTCTTGTTACTGCAATATAATATTTTTTTTATTTAAATCTGCATAAATTAAAGCTGGTACAAATCATGCACAATGTATAAATAGTTTAAATACTTTTTTTTTTTGCCTTACTGTAATGCGAATCAGTGCAATGAAAAAAACAACAACTCTTATTTGTTTTAAAAATACATCACTTCATGTAAAACATATATTTTTTTATGTCTTTCATTTGATTGAGTCTCAATGACCCAGACATGTTCTTGACTGGTTTTGTGAAATTGAACATTACGTACTGGTGCTTTATAAGCCAGAAACCAATACGTTGATCTGAAGAATCAAGACTTTTGTTATATCTCCAAAGAACCATTTAGCTACTGAAGAAGTACAGCAGAAAATGGTTCTTAAAGGGTTAGTTCACCTAAAAATGTCAATTCTGTTATTAATTACTCGCCCTCATGTCGTTCCAAACCTGTAAGATTTTCGTTCATCTTCGGAACACAAATGAAGATATTTTTGATGAAATCTGAGAGCTTTCTGTTTCTCCATTGACAGCTACACAACTACCACTTTGACGCTTTAAAAAGTTCATAAAGAGATCGTAAGCCTAATCCATATGAATTGAGCGGCTTAGTCCAAATTTTCTGAAGAGACTCGATCGCTTTATATGATGAACAGATTGAATTTAGGCTGTTATTCACATATAAACATTGATCAGTGAACATAAACTAAAGCTCAAACGTGCTGCGTAACACTTGAATGAACCTCATTGGTTCTTGCACGTCAAGCGAACATGCTTGAGCTTGTTGATGTTTCCGTTGATGAATGTTTATATGTGAATAAAAGCCTAAATTAAATCTTTTCATCATATAAAGCGATGGTCTCATCAGAAAATTTGGACAAAACCACTCAATTCATTAGTTTTACGATCTCTTTATGAACTTTTTGAAGCGTCAAAGTATTAGTTGCATAGCTGTCAATTGAGGGACAGAAATCTCTCAGATTTTATCAAAAATATCTTAATTTGTGTTCTGTAGATGAACGAAAGTCTTACGGGTTTGGAACGACATGAAGGGTGAGTAATTGATTTTAATTTCATTTTTGGGTGAACTGTCCCTTTAAGAAGACAGATCCTTGTTTAATGTAAAGTGCTACAAAAGAATCATTGAAGAACCTTTTTTTTTAAGAGTTAAATGTTCCATCTGTATAAATAAAGCTTACAATTACTTCAAGGATAATACATGTATACGTTTGCTGTTGAAAAGGTCTAAATCTGGAATTACTTTCCAAAAGACGACGTATCTCGAGTTGATCATTGTCTAGAAGAATGTAAACATGAACATGTTCATGAGAAATTTTTTACTTTTACGGTCTTTATGGGGCGACACCTTTGGGAAAACATTTGAAGCTGTAATTTTCCCTACTGGTTTTTTGTAAATGGGTGGCCTATTCCTATTTTAAATCTAAATATTTGGGTATAAATTGTCTCAAAGACGAGGGAAAGTGGGATATGATCAGACATGCTTTGGCAAGGCTTTAAGCTCAAATTTGAGGGCTTGATGTATAGTGTGCATATACGTTTCAAGTGACAATGTTGTTTTAGGTAATAACTTTTGGTAGAGATTGGTATTTTCCCACATGTATACCTCTGATTCATATTTCTGACTAATGTAATCCCAGGAAGTGGGTGCGGTAGAACAAGATTCATTGCATGTACATTTCTTCTAAGAAAACAAACAAAAAAAAGAAACGAAGAAAGAAATGAGGTAGTTTTCACAGCTGTGTTGCACTTCATACTTCAGTATTCAGATTCGTAACAAAAGCGAGCAGCGTACAGTTGTCGCTGTAGCCCTCTACCATTTATATATATATATATCTTCGGATAAATACTATTATATCTGTACTTGTTCTTCTGCAGAAGTTTCCAGTGGAAGGCAAAATGAGTCTCCCGCCAGCTTTCGGTCCCATTGATTAAACCAACGATCCGCCTTTGGTTAAAGTCAAGTGCCCTGCACTAATCATAAGTGCCAGTATTCACTGAAAAAAGAAAGAAACAAAACGTATTCCCGTGACAAACTTTCCACAGTTGGCTTTAGACAATTCAGGCCTTGTCTTTTGTGTTTTGTGCATCACTTTTCTGTAGCTTTCATTCTTTCCATGGTGGCGTACCGGAGCATCTTTTTGTTTCTTGTTCTCGAATAGTTTTTTTGGGTGTCGCACACGGTCGCCCCCTTTCCAAAGCTCCTATAGTTACCATTGAATTCTGAAACATTTTCTGATATTTCTATGGTGATGTTTGGACACACTCCCTGAAGTTTCCACAGTTCCCTGAATGTCATACGCAACCGCACGCTCTCGCAGACACGTTCTGGATTGTGTAGAATCTGTCCTTGTTGTCAAAGAAAGACATTTTCTTCTCGAACTTCGTAGGCCGACAACAAGGACTGTAGCGCGCCTTGTCTTTTTTTCCGTTTTCCCGTCCACGCCGGCCTTTCTCACTGGAGCCGTTATTTAACTGCATGTGCTCCATTACAAAGTCATAGTTGCGTCTCTCATGGATGCACTTCCCACTGCAGTATCTGAAGCGCACGGTCTCGTCGCTTTCGTACCCGAGCCCAAGCTCGCTCACCGTGAGCTCGACCTCTTGTAGAGAGCACGGTTTTGGGCCTTTCCGTGCTCGTTTGGTTCTCCGTCCCGTCTCGGTTCTCATCCTCCTTTCCTTTCGGGCCACCAGAGTCGCAATCACCTTCTTCAACTCGCCCTCGGTGAAGCTTTGGAAGAGGTACGAGACTAGAGGAGGAAAAACACCCAGAGGAGAATGTTAATGTTTGCTCTTCCATAATTCAAGAGACTTAATTGAGTTCTTAGGCCAGAAACATACTTTACATCAATGTATGCTTTTCCCAGATTTTTGCTAATGAGCCATTAAACACACTTAACGTGCGTTTGTGATTCTGTGGCGGAAACAAACCTCAGTTCTCAAGGGGCGATTGAGTTACCTTTGAATGTCTGTGTCATTAAACCAGAGCTAGGATAATTTACCATCAGTTCCCTCTGGAGTATATTATGTTTTTTTAGAATAGCAGTTTTGGATTTATGAGTAAAGTAATGTTCATTTACTTTCACGTTTTTTGTTCTACAACATAAATTATACACTATTAGGTTTCAAATGTGAATTTTGAAGCCACTCTTTGTCTGTTTTTTGCTAACAAGTTGCCAAAAAAAAAAAAAAATAGGTTCAATAGGGTTCTTGACTCTAATTTAAAGAACCATTTATGCCAGAAAGGTTCTATGTAAGAATAAATGTCTTACTGTGATGTTTAATGTGTTATTTCAAATTATTTCTAATAATAAAGTATTTTATTGAGCTGCTTAATTCATAAAATTTCATTAATGAATTAAAAATAAATTAATTCAAACTAAATTCATGAAATGATGGGAATCCCTAAAAGGTTCTATATGAAGTGCCTGACGGAACCCTTTAATGTTCTATTTAGAATGTTTTCTTTTAAGAGTGATGTAAGAACTACAACAGTAAATGGATATGTAGCAAGTTTTTTTTTTTTTTTAAATACAGCAAATTAAAAAATTCATGTTTGAGTCTGACTGTGTAATTTACAGTGTGTTGTTGTGGAACAAAAAGTGAAAGTCTCTGTTTGTTAGCCTCAGAATTTATTTTACTCAAACGAAAACACAGGAAAGTCTTGAGGGAACTCATTAAAATGTCAATTCTCTTATGGGTTTTGCTTACAAACTCAACAGCTCTGGGGTAGCTATACATATGCTAACAATAACTATCAAGATACTCTTCAAATTGTTTCACCTGCACGAAAAAGCTCACTGTAGAAGTGTGTGCTAATTCCCGCTAGTGAATCTTGTGTCAACTTGTGCTTGCATAAAGTGTGTTTCAGACCTTAGTAATGTTTGCATTAAGTATCAACTTTGTCTTAGATGTTTTTACTAAAATTCCTTAGAGGTAAAAGTGGACACAGTTGTTGAAATGCTGTAAGAATATATACCTTATTGAGGACGGAGAGCATATTTAATTTGACACGAATGAAAACAAGGCTGAAGGCTGTTGGGTTTAAACATGTTGTTCATTCAATAGGTTGCAATAGGATCATCAGTAGGTCAGCGTGAAAGTGTGTTTTGAATCAGTTCTGCATTGCTGTTGAAAATTGTATATTATATATTAGATTTTACATACATTTTTATTGCAAACTCAAACATTATAGCTGGCTTATATAGAAGCAGTTAAAATGACTGGAAAAAGCATCATTAAGAATGTGTTAAACTACAAACCAAAACGTACTGTTTCGCATCATATATCGTTGTTTAAGGAAAAGTGTGTTTTTGAATTTATGATTGTCTGGCCAGAAACAAAATCCTTATTGTTGAGCCCTGGACTTAATATATATGACTTTGTATACCTTTTGTACTTTTTATTTTCATCTGCGTCTAATTAAATTTTTATGGCATCTAGCCTCACTGTGGTCTCTAGAACTATAAAATGAATGTAAATTGGTTTTGGCCTTTATAGTTAAGAATTTGAAATGTTCAGTATGACTCTAAAGGAGACGTGTGAGATTATACTCGAGTCTTGTTTTCAGGAGACGCATCGGTTGGCTTGAAGTACAGTCGGTAGAGGTCTGCAAGCCCGTTGGGTCCCGACAAAGCCTGACGCGATGAGTCCGTTCGGGCCGGACTCGGGCCATTATTATTATTTTTATTTTTTTTTACAGATCGGGCTCAGTCGGACTCTGGCTCATTTAGCTTCTCTCCTTTCATCGTGCCCATAACATATGTGCAGAGCGCAGGCTACTGTATGAAATATTGTTATATTGATAAAATTATAAATATGCAACGCAATATGCAATTACGCGAGTGCAATGCATTAGGTGACAGTTGACCATGCAGAGCATCAGGGAGAAGTTGGAGCGTGTTGAGTTACTAAAAGTTCCCAAAACTTCAGGAAAAGCTGCATTTTGAAAGAGTTTTGATTTGATTACCGCAACAAACAATGAGCCTGAAGCCTTCAATAGTGGATGCTATTCTTTTTCTTCACAACACTCGCGAATAAACAGGATGATGACCAACGCACTCAGTTCAATGGATTTTTTTATTTATTATATTTTTATTATTATTTAACGTTAGCCAGTTAGTGAAGAGTTCTTTGAAACGTTGTTCTTCAGTAAAGTTACTTAACATAAAAAAAAGGTAGGCTATAGGCCGTAAATATTTATTTATGGACAGTCTGTATTAATATTTATGGGCATAATTGTCGGTGGTGGTGGTACGTTTGAGGCATATAATAAAATTTTACCTCTTAGTAGCGTGTGTGTGTGTGTGCATGCATGCATGCGTGTAGCAGAGACCGCTAAATTGCTAAAAGCTGCCATATAAAGTCATATTTAAACTCATCTGTATGCAAAAGATGTTTGCCAATCAGAATGCAGCATGCTTAAAAAGGTACAGGTTGTTGCACCTTTATTAGAGAATCTGTCAATACAAGCTGTTAATTTGATTTCTTTCTTGTTCATTTTTTGAACAATATTTTGAAACTAACGCATTTGCTAAAATTGTATTTAAAATCACAATCAGAGATTGTGAAAGACACAATCAGTGTCTTATGTTGTCCATATATTCTCTTCTTCTCGACAGTATTTCTCTGTCTGTCTTCCAGGGCTCTTAAAACAATCATGATATTGGTTGTGTTACACTTAAGAACTCAAAGGGCTTGACCTGCACATTTTGTCTCGGATTTACCAGCTTTAAATCTCTATAATGATCAAGGTTGTAAAGTAGGATTACGTCCATCTTTAAGATGGGTTTAGAGCAGTTTTGCACTGACCTTTCGATACTCCATGTCAGTAGTTCCTAACACTTCACATTTGTGTATGTCTCCCTAATTAAACACACCTGATATTAACTCATTATTATGTCTTTAGAGGCGCCAAGACGGGTGTGTCAGATAAGAGAAAGATGCAAAATGTACCAGGTTGAGAGAAAACTGTCCTATATGTAAGATAAGAATAGCTCTGCTTTTCTTTGCAGTCTTTACAAGTCAGATATGTTTTAGGAAAATTGCTTTTGCGTGTAATTGCACACTTTTCATGCAGCCGTTTCAACATACAGTATCTGAATGCGCTAAAGAAAAGGGGCAAAAAATATTCTTGACTATAATAAACTAAATTTAATTTAGGGTGTTTTGGCCAACAACTAGAAATGTTCCTTGAATTATCTTTATTAGATTAAATATTTGCCAGTTTCTACACTTTTGATTAGCATAACTTGTCAGCATGTCACTATATAAATATATTATATATATTTCAATTTAAGGGACGTTTTCTCAAAATGAGAAATCTCCACTTCAGCAGCTTTACAGTTTTATTCCTATCTATATTCTGAAAGTTTTTTACAAAGGGTTTGATTTATATATAGAATTCATAAAAATATGTTGAAAATTTATTTTATTTTTGGCTGTTGACAGTATTTTCTGATTTATGGAGTGATAAAAAGAGACATCCAAAATCCACTCTGTAAAAACATTTAACTATATCAACAATATAAAACAAGAATTGTTAATCTGTCTTTATTCAATGTTTAGATTTCTGTTCTGGAAATGTATGCAAATTCAAGTTCATATTTAATAGATCATGCATTTGCATGTCTAAACATTTAAGGAAACTTCGTCCTCTTGATCTTTAATATTTGGCCACTTCTTTGTTATAGAAATGCTACAGCCACTGTAATTTCTTGAACAAGAACATGTGGACACATCAAAACATGCAAACGCAGAGCAATTTTGAAATTGCAATTAACAGCAGTTTGCATATTAAGAATCACATTGATGTATTCTCCTGTGTTGGCTTAGATTTATAAATGATTAACATTACAAATCTGGTGAAATGGCACACCTTGTGAACCCATATGAACATTATAAGCAAGCAACCCAAACAAATGCAGAGATGGAGTTTGCTAGCCGAGCTGCTGAGATGCACTCCTCACATTTAAATGATAAAAGTGCAACACTTCACATGATAAACACAACGAGCGTCAGATTTTATTCATTACCATATGCACATTATTAGAAACCCAAACAAACAGCACATGCAGAGACTAAGTTCATGTGGAGCAGAATTTACTGTGAAAGGAGACGCTCTGAGACAGAAGAAACTTTAAACCTTCACGCATGTAAATAATTAAAGCGTCGCGCTTCACCCTGAAACAGGACATATATTTATTTAACTGAACATTTCACAGTAGCACTATGCTATATTATGATTTTAAAATGTTTTCAATGTATCATCCAGCCTTTGAAATGGTCTAATAATGCATGGAATTCGCCACTTTTGAAAATTGTAATCGAGGATTTTTGATAATCAAGTACTTGAATTTAATCAAGGAATTGTGACAGGCCTAATGCTGCTATCTACTAGTTAAAGCTGCTCTAAGCGATGTTGGGTGACGCCACTTCTTGTTGACGTTCGAAGTATTGTCAAACAAAACGTAGGCTAGCTCGACCCTCCCTCCCCCTCGTCCCGTCCCCTCCCCCTCCCTCCTCGCTACCTTTCAAAGGCTTTTCCGATGTAAATTCGGGACTTTGCGTGCTCCTTCTCCTTTTCCCTCTTCTTTGCTATTTGTTCATCGGAACGTCGTCTCTTTGGTCGTGTGTCGGCCATATCAAAATTCTCAAGAATATAATTCTAACGTTTGTCGTTGTCGTTGTCTAGGACATCTATCCTCTAGCTAACTTCCCTCTTCATGCTTCTCTCTCCTCCACTTCCCCCTTCATGTGCACTAACCCCCCCACCCCCTCCCCCAAATCATTCTTGTCGGTTATTGGCTAGAACACTGTTTGTTTTGTTTCGTGGTCCAGGCTGGGCCAGTTTGTTTTTGTTGCCGTTTGTGGAGCCTGTGGTGTCTACAGAGACCGCGTTTTTTACAGTGTGTTCAGGGGACAGGCAGCTAGCGGATAGTGAGGAGATGTTTGCTGTATGTGACAAAAAATGTTTCGGCCTAAAAATGCGTCACATCGCTTAGAGCACCGTTAACATTTTTACCCTATTCACCTGCGCTCTTGCCTTAAATATCAAGTGAGCTGACAGATGCTGTGTGTGTGTGGTAACTGTGAACTGATGATATACGAGGTTTTGTGTGACTGAGCAGTGTTGGCGTGTAGTATAAACACAACGGCGACTGAAGAACGACTTTAAATCCTTCCCGTCATGTCTACGTCAACGGCACCTAATCCACACTAGCGCTGTCGCTACATAAGGAAAACCTAAAAAAGGTTTCTCTTACATTCAGAGAGAAAGGAGCCCATGTCCTCCGTGGCTCTGACTGCTCGTCGTGGCGCTGGCTTCCTCGCTGAGGTTGATGATAGTGAAGATGAGGATGATGATGATGATGATGGTGGGGATTCAAGTGCTGAGGAATGTGAGGAAGGGCCTGAAGAGATCTCTAAGGCCTTTGGGTAGGAGGGCCCGACAGGTAAAGTGGTTCTCATAAGCAGGAGGAAAAACGAGGCACCAAACAGGATGAAGGCGATGACCTCTTTCCATACCCTCATCTTAGAGCAGCGTGGAGCATTGAAACTCTGAAAAACAGATGTTAAAACAGGCTCGTCAGGCAACTCATCTCACTCGTGGTGTTTAAGTATCGAGATCTTGTAGTTTTTATTATTGTTTTGGATTTTATATATACAGTAGTCACCATTTGAAGTGGATCAAAACCTTTCATCAAAGTTATACATGAATTTTGAACATATATATATTGTTTTAATGTTTTTTTTTTTTTGTTATTTTGTTGTGTTTTTGTCTTTTTAACTATAATAGCCATGGCTCAGACAGGCTTTTTATCCGTCTTTGAAATATGTGGCTTCCTTCACATTTATTGAAAGCTTTCAATGAACTGTAAAAGTGTTCCTGAGCACAGTGTACAAAAAAATGCATGGTATTAAAGGAATAGTTCGCTCAAATTACACAGTTTGTCATCTTGTCATTTTGTCTTATAATGTCGAAGCCTTTGCATGCAACAAAAGTGGATCGTGATTTATTCTTCTAAAAACAACATAAAAACACTGTAAGAGTAGTTTGTATGCCTTTTGTGCTATATATATATATATATATATATATATATATATATATATATATATATATATATATATATATATATATATACTCCAAGTATATACATTATACATAATGTATAATGTATACATTCCAAATTCACACTGATATTTAACTATGGCAGAATTCATATGTATAGATTGGTATTGGATATTTAATAGTGCATGCTCATTTTCCTTGTTTTTATATTTAGATTACCTTTGCTGTCACCTAACGCTCATTTAAATTTAATTTTTAAAATTACTACATTTAATAAGTGTTAAATGTTATCTTTAGCAAATCTTAAAATAAATATGTAGTGATTTCTAAATTTGCTTGTACCATTTAAAAAAAGGTTATTAGATTTGTTTTAGTGTTTCATTTATATATATGGAATATTTATCAGTATATTTAAGTCATTATTAACTTATAATCTTCCACTTCTCAGTTTTGCTGAAATCTATTTTGCTTTGTTTTGTTTGGGTTGCATCACTATCGGTCATGTGACCCAAAAACAAAGGGCGTTTGGCAGCAAATTAGGACTACTATCCATCTGAAGGACTATTTTTATACTGCTTTTTATTTTTATTTTCAGAACATAGCAATATGAATAACTCCATGTTTCTTTTGTGCATTACATAAAAAAAAGGGTTAGAATGACAGCTAATGATAACACAATTTTTTGGGTGAACTATTCCTTTTAGGGACTTAACCTTTTGTATATTGTACTTTCTTAAGCTTCAACCGCATACTTGGCACAGAGAGTGTTTTTAATAACCCTTAATTATACGATAATAATACAATTTAAAGAATTACAGTCTGCTTTGAATGCTTTGAGATCATCTTGTTTGTGCAGTGTATGAATAGAGGCTCTCTCTTTCAAGTCATGATCTTTTCTATGCAGTGTCCTTTTCCCAATTGATCTTTTCCCAAATCTTTATGAAGGCGTGTCTCTTATAACATCCACCTGGGTGGAGAATGAGATCCGACATCATTGTACACAAGCAAGTCCAAACTATTAGTCTTACGTTTCCTGAGGGGGAATCTTTGTTTGTCGAGATGATCCAGTCAATGCAGGCAGATTTATGATGGTAAACAGACCTTCAGTAGTTGTTGAAATTAAGACAGGGTGAGATGGATCCAGTTTTTGTGCATTGCATTTTTTTTTATAACAACGGTCCAAAGTTTTGCATGTGGGGCTGCTGGTAGAACGTTCTCCACCAGATCAGTCTGTCGGGTTTTGTTTGTTTAGCTATACACATATCTATGGAGCAATCATGAATCTATGCATGTGTGCACGTACTTTTCTTTTACTCTCTCAAAAGGCTGCATTCTTTTCCTGCTGGGAATCTCCTTCAAACTCTGTTGTTTTTGCAGTTGAACATACTGGTTGAAGGTTTTTTTTTTTTTTTTTTTGTTATTACTAGTTACCGTTTTCTCCAGAGCAGGAGGAAGCGGGAAAACTCTTCCCCAGATCAGGAAATGGCAGATGAGTAACATTTAAGGACAAATCCAGACACTATATGTTGGAAGTGTTTTGCCAGATTGACAGTATGGTGGTCTTATTGGGTTAATAAGGGGTTTGGCCGTCAAGTCTAGAGTTAATGTGTGTGACGGATAAAAAGCCTGTCTGAGCCATGGCTATTGTAGTTAAAAAAAAAAAAAAATAGAGAAAAACACAACAAAATGACAAAAAATTAAAACAGAATATATATATAAACGGTGTAATTTTTATTTTTATTTTATATTGCGCACAAATATTTTCATGGGTGATTATCACTTCATCAGAGTGATTCATGTCTGGCTCATACTTCACACAAAATTCAAAAGAAGGAAATATGTATAATCCTAATTTTACTGCACAAAATTAAGCTATGACGAAATTAATGAATATAAACTAGGTGCTAGCTTATTTTTAAGACATTTTTTGCATTGATTGTTTTTTTTTTCCCCTCCCCCAAATTTTATATAATTCCATAAAACACAATCATATTATTGTGATGCAGAATGCAGTGATATTTTCCTTTTTTTAAGTATTTATAGATTATATATTTTTTTTTGAAAATGTAATGAGAATCATCATTAAAAATAGAAATGAAAATGAAATGAGAATTTGGTATAATAACAAAAAATAATGTCATAAGGCAAAAAAATATCCTATAAATAGGTTTCATGTTCTTTGTCATTTGTGACCCTGGAAAACAAAACCAGTCACATGGGTACATTTTCGGAAATTGAGCTTTATACATCATCTGAAAGCTGAATAAATAAGCTGTATGGTTTGTTAGGATATAACAATATTTGGCTGAGATAAAACTATTGTAAATCTGGAATCTGAGGGTGCAAAATAATCTAAACATTGAGAAAAATCTCCTTTAAAGTTGTGCATTTATGTTCATGATTATGCAGCATTCACTCACAAAAATAAATTTTATATATTTACGGTAGGAAAATTACAAAATATCTTCATTTAACTTGATCTTTACTTAATATCCTTACGATTTTTGGCATAAAAGAAAAATCAATAATTTTGACACATAGCCTACAATGTATTGTTGGCTATTCCCACAAATATACCAGTGCGACATGTGACTGGTTTTGTGATCCAGGGTCACATTTTTTGATTAAATGGATAGACTTTGTGTTCCATGTCTCTGTGTGGCCAAAAAAACGAGTCTAAACGAGTAAACGCAAGCTATTATAATTTTTAATAGGAAAATTAATGCCTTTTTTAATAAGTCTGGAATTCAGTTTCTTTTCTGGAAAGCATGCTGTGATTTTTGATGTGTTCTGGTGTCTTTATCTCGACTGCTGTGTGTTTTGGAAACGGCATTATCACTCTGGTCAACTTCGTCGCTTGACCAAATGTAGATCTGGCACGTCTGAACGCTTAAAACTTCCAACAAATGATAATAAATAGATCATTATTTAAGTGAATGTCATAAAAACATGTCTAGCTAGTTTCTACCCAAACTCTCATGAAACCAATGTTACTTGAAAACTCATTATGATCCTCAGAATAGGCTTTCATTTACTTCAAGTAAAGTGTAAATTGCTTTTCCTTCTCGATTTTGGGGAGAAATATGACCTTCTTGATGGGTTTCATGAGATTTGTGTATTTTGAAATCCAGGTTAATCCAAAATGTGTCAAGATATACAAAAGAACACTGATGAACCAATAAACTTTCTCTAGATTCATACGGCATGTGTTATTCCCACTAATGGTTATTCGCCTTTCTGCTTTAATCGTCCTTTAGTTTCAGTACAAATAATCAAACCACAGTTTGAGTTTTCAGAGATGGATGTTTGATTAATTGGCCTGTTGAGGCGAATTGTTTCCATCAGGGGTGTTCTGCTAATTAACTTTATTTACACAGACCGTTATGATGAACGCAATGGACAATTACATTTGAGACATACTTCATGCTGATTATTGAGCCTGACATTAACTGCAGTGTGTTTGATGAATTACGTTATGATGTAATTGTTGTGTATTAAGTGTTACCTCATCATCTATTTTAAACGGCTGTGATCTGATTGATTATGAGTAAAACTTTAGTGATGTAATATTTCAGAGACTGTTACGCTCTTCAAAAAGGGCTTCAGTAGTTTTTTAGTTGTTAAATTATATGGATATACTTTTATGATTAAACCATCAGCGAAGTAACATGTACATGTGTTAAAATGGTATAGTGGGCTTATTATTTATTACCGGTATTATTTTTTTGCACTAAAAATTATTTTAGTTGCACAAGCTGTAATGCTTACACTGTAAAAAAATATTGTTGGTTGAACTTAGTTACCCGGTTGCATTCATTTTGAGTTCAATTGAAATATTTTTTTTTAGTTCATAGAATGGAGATAGAGTATATTTAATAAATAGAAACTCAAAACATTGTTGTCTGAACCACATAGGGTTGGGTATCGGTTGGGTTTTATCCGATACCAGTACCTACTCGGTATTTTTCAAACGGTTCCGGTGCTTAAACGGTTCTTGAAACGGTACTTAACAAAACTAAACCGCACACACTTTATCAAAAAAATAATACCTGAGTGTGTGTGTGTGTGTGTGTGTGTGTGTGTGTGTGTGTGTGTGTGTGTGTGTGTGTGTGTGTGTGTGTGTGAGAGAGTGATTTTCTGATTTCTGATTAAATGAAAAATTGTGCCGTTTAAAAGGCTACTGATGTAGCCGAAAACACTTGAGTTAACATCAAAATTTTGTCTTCTAATATTATGACTTTTACAAAACAGAGAAATATCTGACACTGAGCAGAAATATTTAACACACACAGTATAGCCTCATATAAATATACTTGATATTGATATACTTCATACTTGATATGCAAGATTTGCAGTTGGCATTAAAATACTTGACTTATCCGAAGAGGAACACTGGCAGCTGAACTTGAACTTTAGTCAGGCGTGTCAGAGGTTTTGGGTTCTAATCCGCATTCGTAGTTTATTTTTTTATTTTTTACGATTATGCTCATCAGTGGTTGTATATCAAGCAGGGACACGTTGTGTCCATTATATTTTGTGATTTCACCAGAATGAATAGATAGGCGTCGTCTAGGGCTTAAAGGGATACTCCACTTTAAAATGAAAATTCTGTCATCATATACTCACCCTCATGTTGTTTCAAACCTGTATGAATTTCTTTCTTCTGCTGAACAGGAAGGAAGATATTTAGAAGAATGTCAGTAACCAGACAGTTTCTGGTCTCATTGACTTCCATAGGCTACTAGGAAAAAAAAATACTATGGAAGTAAATGAGACCAGAAACTGTCTGGTTACTGATATTATTCTAAATATCTTCCTTTCTGTTCAGCAGAAGAAAGAAATTCATAAAGAATTGAAACAACATGAGGGTGAGTATATGATGACAGAATTTTCATTTTAAAGTGGAGTATCCCTTTAAATCAAACTTCATTCACGCACATATGAAACCCTTGCATACACATATAGGCCTACTAAGTAGTCATACATGTATACTGCTGAATGCTCAAACTAATATGAAATGCTCAACATCACATCTAAAGTCGCTCACGCACAAACACGCAAACTCTACACACACACACGAGACGCGCGGAACTCTCCGCGCATACTCATCTGAGACGCGAGCACACACACACACACAAACTCTCCGCGCACATAATCATATAGACGGCGCCTCATAAATAGATCGATCTCCGCAACGAAGCGCGCGTCCGAGTGACAGTGCGGTGTGCGCGCGCCACAAGAGAAAACACTGTATCCGCGCCACTGATCGCAGCGGCAACGAGCACTTTGATCACTTGATTTAAAAAACGCATTTCAGCGCTAGATCGCCTCTTATTTAACAAACGAACTAAATTAATGCTCGCTCTGCTGGTTTACTGGAGATGTTTTATTATTGGATCATTCGTGCCGCGAGATGTTTTATAGGGGGCGGTAAAAAAACGTCAGGCACCGAAATCAGGCACCGAAAGTTTCGTTCTTATTCGGTCTGGTTACTACCGTTTACGTCGGAACCGGTTCCCTATTGGAACCGGGTCTCGGTACCCAACCCTAGAACCACATGAATTAACAAAGTTAATTTGACAAAGGTGTGATAAATCATGAAAATAAGGTTTTACAGTGCAAAACTCTTGGGATTTTTTATTTTTATTTTTAATTTTTAAATGTCGACAAAAACTTATTGCGAAATGACGGCGTTTCCATTAACCGATGTTATGCGACTAAAACTTAATTTTTTCCTCTCTTGATAAGTCATGCCAAAAATCATGGCGACGGATGTTGGTAGGTTTATGTATATCCCAGCCACTGCACTGGCCATTATTCTTAATTAAAGGAGATGTATGTGTGTTATCCAATCATTAATGGTAAGGAAAGACCCTTATACTGTGAGCGGCACATATGAGGAGTTTCTGGGTGTTTCTCACTCATTTCTGCTTCGAGGTCTTGATTGTGGCATTTATTTGAGGTTTAGAATCCATTATTCCTGTAATTCTTTTGTCTTTTATGAGTTTAATAAAGAACTCTGTCTTGTATTCTGTCCAAACACACCGCGTCATTACGTTAGGTGACCTGTAAATGCGCAAAAACTGTTTCCATTGCAGTTCTGCAAAATATTTTTTTTTCGAATTGCCTGTAAAACCCCCTCATGCGAGCGTAAAAAAACTTTTTTGCGATAAATGGGAGTTTTTGCGAAATTGACGTGTTTCCATTGGGCGTATTTTCAATTCGCAATTTCAATTTGGTAATGGAAACGCGGCTATTGCCAGGTTTTTAGGCCCTTCTGAAATAGTAAGTTCTTGTAAAACATTCTCCAATTGTTTTATTTACAAAAATATTTTTTTTACAGTGTAGGCTATACATATTTTTGTCCAGATGCCGCAAATGACTACCCTGGAAATCCAGAGTTCTCGCGAGAGCACAAGTTGAATTTGCTCAGCGAGTTTACTCTGGTGTCCAGTAATGATGCTCATTAAATATGCCCTTGTATCCGAGCTGCACCAATCACATCGGGTTATCTGATATAGGCGGGCCAGAGGCGAGCTAAACAGAAGACGACAGCGTTATCCAATTGCGTGCAGTGAGATTTTCAAATGCATGCTTGGTGCCGCCCCTCGAGCTGGCCGATTTTCATTAGTCGACACCAGACCATTAATCTTTTAGATTTAGGTCTGGATTTCCAGGCTAGCAAATGACTAGCATGTAGTGAATCATGTTTGATGGCTGTGATGTAAAGTCTAAGCCTACCAGCTTGTCAGAAGAGGGTCTTCATAAGAAAGCAAAACAAACATTTTCCCTGGAAAGAGAGTGAATGTCTGTTTCTTTTCATCCGTCACAACATTGGTCATCTCACATCTTATCTCATCTTATCTCTACTTGGCAAAGACAGATTGTTTAACAGGAAATCGCATGTTGACATGTCAGTTCATAGTTTCTAAGAAGCGTGTGTCTGTGTAATCTGATGAATTGTTTTTGCAGTAGTCTGATATTATCAGATTGATGACAAGTATGACAGGATGCAATATTCTGTAGAATAAACAAACGTTTGTGTTGTGGAGATCACAGCTGATAATGATCATAATCATAAACGGATAATGATCCTGTCAGGCTCATGCTGTTTAAAGGCTCCTGTGGTGTGTGTGTGTGTATAGGTGTATAATGAGATGTGTCAACTGCTAGAAATGTAAATGTGAGAGCCACAAAGGAACTGCACATAGTATTGCATGTCTACATACAAAAGTCTGGTGTTTGTATTTTTTATTTTTTTTTATGTTTATGAAAGTTAAAATGCTCGTGGGCTTATTATTATAATTTTTTTGCACTAAAATAAATTTTGTTGCACAAGCTGCAATGCTTAAAAAAATAGTTTATATATATATACATATTTTTTTTTTTTTTGGAACTCTGATACTTTTTTTAACAGGATTTTTTGATTAATAGACATTTCTAAAGAACAGCATTTATTTGAAATAGAATTAGTTTGTATCATTATAAATGTCTTTACTGTCATTTGATCAATTTAATGCATCTTTGCTGAAAAAAAGTATTAATTTCATTTAAAAAAAAAATCATACTGACACTGACCCCAAACTTTCAAATGGTAATATAATTTATGTATGCATTAATATAGAATTCAACTAATGTACGTTATAGGTGTGTGTGTATATCTGCTATTTCACAGCGACTTTGGCTCATGACTGTTTTGAATCTTTGTGTTTTTATTATGTGAATTATGAACAGACTTATTGTTCATAATTTGTGAATAATCTGATCTTTTGGTTTATGTCCATCAAGTTCCAAATTAAACTGGTAATATATTTAACTCACTGTATTACACAAACATTGTCACATGGTTTATTTAATACATAAACCATTTTGTGTAGTATGTAGTAGTGCCAAAACCAACTATGTTGTGATTTTATACTGTTACCATGATATGTTATTATTCATTTAGTTTTGCACATTCAGTTCCACCCACCCATAAAGTCACATTTTCTGTTGTCAACTTCAACACGCCCAGCTGTAATTTATATGACTGTGTGTGAGCAAAGTTTTCTACTGGCAATTGCAAATGATTTGAAAACATAAAGTGTGACAAACTACCTGTTTCCTGAGCAAGTCTCTATCAGCTCTGGACAGGATCACACTTTCCCACCGTTTGAATTGAAGTTAGAAACTTTCCACTGATGGAGAAAAGTCAGGAAACCTTAGTTAGTCACTCTATACTTTCTGCTAATGTGCAATTTCCAGGAAATGTACTGAAACTTGAATTCTTGAAAACTTTTTGAATTTCCATGACTTTTCCACATTAAAAAAAAAAAACTTCCATTTTTTTTCTGGAAACATTTCACTTTCCATAGAGATTTCACTCACAAAGAGGATCTTTATGTCCGAAACCTTGTTAAATGCTGATCATAACTAGACTCTAGTAGTGTGAGAACACTCTTATTAATTTTACAGCAATCAAATCTTTCTCGTTTTCTGTCCTGTCATTCACACACCGTTTGCCAAATACTATAAAACACATCAGCTTTGTGTCAGAGCCATCAAC